>NW_025939116.1:0-151517 GCF_000764305.2 Hyalella azteca | reverse complement strand
CGATTAACTATTTATTGTGATTCGTCGATTTCAATTAGCCAGAATTCAAGCAGGAAGCGTAGAAATATGCAAGAAACGTGCAGTTTTTTCATTAGGAGCGGTGATTTTCTATAGAGAAGAAATACTTCCTTGGGAATAATTATTTCAAGGCAAATTTAATCTCCCATATATAGATAAGACATACATATTATTATAAGATAGCAGAATTTTTTTGTTTATACGCGTACAATAAATGACCAGATAATGCATTATAATTTTCAAGGAGTCGAATAATTCTTTAGATGACATTGGTAGATCAAAAGGCAGATTTAGCAAATAATATATTAACGACGTGTCGATTGTAGCAACATTCATTTTTAAGCTAAAAGAAGCATTGAATAGTGAAACTTTGTTGGACATAATACATATGAAGAGTACATAATACAAATAAAGTGCATAATAAGCGAAACTGAAGAGTAACAGCCAAACTGCTTCAGTTTAAATAGACAGAGGTATACTTTTTGGAAAACTTTTTTGTTTACGGACAGATCTTTCCGAAACTTCACACATATATGTAGAACCGCAAAAGAATCACATTTTGTTCGTGTGATTTTTCGTAAAAATTGATAGAAAACGTGAAATTCATAGAAAACGGACAAAACAGGGGGTACTGTAGAAATCTATTTCCTCCTAGGGTTTCCAAGCTACATTATAGAGACGCATATCATGCGATGCGTAAAGACCATACCAATCGATTAACGAAGACCGATTCTCGATTTTTGCCTTAGTTTTTTTTACACGCATTTTTCCATTTTTTCTTCGCATTTCCCCCCCTTTCCCCCATTTTGAATCCAAACTATGCACAAATTTAAAAAAAGAGCTTCGTTACTTGATAGGTATGGTCTTTACGAATCGAATGGTATATGTCTCATTGCTGTAGCTTCAAAACTCTAGGAGGCGATAGGTTTTCCGTGACAATAAGTTAAACTTTTCAGGACAGCGCGACAAAGTCCCGCGCGCCTCGAAATAGGCACTCAATGTAGCATGGATACCAAACTACGGGCTTCTGCAGCTTCCTTCCACTCAAGGATGGTAGCAGCGACTTGCAGTACACCTCTCCGCACGAAGCGAGGAGGGTGACTGAGCCTTGATGCCACAAAACATCATATATCTAGTGTTGGCCAGCGAATTTTCTCCCATCTAATTACTGAAGGAACTCCCCTTCCTCGCCTACCTTTAAAGAGCAGCCGTGCACGTATAAATTCACGTACAGGGATCGCAGTGGTATCGTTGGATAGCTCAGAATGTCAGTTTTAAGATGAGACTAAAGGAGTAACTAAAGCGCAACTCAATCAGACACTATATTTAAAATGCTCAGCAGCTAATTACCTTGTATCTGATTGGTGAAGGAACTCCCCCACCCATCCCCATATAAAGAGCCGTCATGTACGTATAAATTCACGTACAGGGATCGCAGTGGTATCGTTGGATAGGGCAGAATGTCAGCTTAATGATGATACTAAATATCAGAAAAGCCAGATCCGAAAAAAGTATACCTCCCCCTTATACGCGTACAATAAATGACCAGATAATGCATTATAATTTTCAAGGAGTCGAATAATTCTTTAGATGACATTGGTAGATCAAAAGGCAGATTTAGCAAATAATAATGATATATTAACGACGTGTCGATTGTAGCAACATTAATTTTAAGCTAAGAGAAGCATTGAATAGTGAAACTTTGTTGAACATAATACATATGAAGAGTACATAATACAAATAAAGTGCATAATAAGCGAAACTGAAGAGTAACAGCCAAACTGCTTCAGTTTAGATAGACAATTTTTTCCTCTTAGGATCGTAACTCCCTGTACATATTCAATAAATAATACGATCAAATCTCAATAGCTTTTGTATTTATTATCATTACCAAAAGCCAAAGATAACGCTTCCGCGAATCGTTGCACTGGCTCGGATAGGCTTTCAACGGTCCGATCAGTGGATAACACAAATCGTGTAGAACCTGTATGAGTTTGAGTAGAACCTGTAACATTGGGAAAGAGTTTAATTTTTAGCTACGCATTAAGATGCGTCACGAATAGAATGTTTGTTGTGTAAACATTGAAATTTTAATTGTATAAATGTAAATTTGAATACAACTTGTGTATTTAGATATAAAGATTAGTAAATTTGAATCTACGATTAGCTAATTTGCGGCCGGTGTTGAAGCTCCACGTTCCGTACCACTACTGAGCCAACTTATATCACACAATTTACCTGTACAAGCTCCATTATTCGCTATTTTTCTGTCACTGAGCTATATGCACGTGCCGAACCGCCAGTAATTTGGCAAGATTTTCTTGCTTATTTTACTGATTTGTTAAGAATATGAATATTGTCATTATATATGGAATTTTCGATTTATTTCTTATGCTATGGTTTTTTATTGATTTCCAGAAACCGGTCAATAATTAAGCATCTACAAAACCGTGTGTTCATTTAATGTCCTCTACGACCTTAAAGACCACAACAAGGATTTTTACAGTTCTCGTCTAGCAACGTAAAGAAGAGTTTCATGCAAACCTAACCCTAACTCTAACCGGCCTAACCTAATGAGGTTGGCGTTTTTTAATGTCCGGTGGTGTAGTTCATTTATTTTTCATTCATTTCATTAAAATAAATGAATTCATTTTTGCGTCCAGGTTTTAAGTACAAACTAATTACAGAGTATATAACCGGACGCGATTTTGTCCGTTTTTTTCTAACCTCAGGATAGTACAGTTTTTTCTAACCCTTGTCCGGTAATGTTACTAATCCTGACTGGCTATTGACTGACTTCTATAAATATGTCACTCTATAAATATGACTGACCAATTTTTGTTTCCAGAGTTGACGAACAAACCTATCTATTCAAACATATTTTCTAACTTCACTCTTACTCAACTGTTCTCCTCAAACTGTTGAATTCTTGTGCGACTTTTTCCTGGAATCGTATTTCATAATATCCCAAGCAGGAGCACGAGAGAGAGCATATTTTTTACCGTCATAAAAAATTTCCTGAAATTCTCTACTAGATTGCATCATCGCATGCCGATTGAGAAGTAATATTTAAAAATTGAAGGCTAAGTTTTAGAACTTTCAGAGCAACTGAGGCGAGGCTTACTGGAAAAGACGGATGTTCTAGAAAAGCCGCCATTTTTCACCCAGAAAGCCGTTTTGCATATAAATCTATAAATATTCGTGACCGTTACCATAATACAGTGGCAGAAGACTGCCTTTATAAAGAATTTTCCTCCAAGTTGTAGGGATGAAAAACAAAAATCAGGTATTTATAATCATAATTGAATGATAATTACGATTGCTTTTATGATATTTCACTGAGCCGTTTCCACATTCCCCTGAATTAATATGTTTCAAGGCAAATGATTCAGCTTGTTTACGGTTGAGTTCCTAACTGAATTGCAGGGTTCTTTTTTCCTGCTAGGATCTGATTTGCTTTACATGTTAGGTGATTCGCGCTGATACACTATAGACGCTGTGCCTGCTGTTCTTGAGTGCATTATCGGCGACTAATCGGTGGAAAGTCGGAGATCGGTAGTTGGCCGCTTATTAATCAACGTAATTTCCTTTATGTTATAAAATTAAATGAAGCCGCATTGCCATCACACTTTATTTATTCCCGCAATGGATTTTTCATGAATATTGAATGTGTGATGCACGTTCTTTGCGTTCATCTGACATAGCTTATGCAAAACGTGCATAAATTTAATTAATACCTTCATGCGATGTTATCACAAGTGTCTCGACCAGAAATTCTCCCAGAGGAACAAATTACACGAGCGAAAATTTTATCCGTCCTACTGAAAACAATTAAAATTATTGATGTTTTCTGATTTCCGTGGCAGCAGTGAAAGAATTTTAACAATGAATGTAATCATCTTTAATTTATCACGATCAAATTTAACGAACGTCAATATATTACCGAAAGCATGTTATGCATTGAAAAACATGTTTATCATGTAGTATATTTGGCGCAGTAATGACTTTGGTCAAGTAATAGTTAATACGTAAAAACACGATCGAATTCTGGTCCCGCGAAACACAAATGCTGATTTATAATGCAGCTGTCGCAGATTATGGCACATGCAGCTCATTTAATACAATTTTAAGGTACATGGTACGCTATAGCCCACATAATTTTATTTCACTAAGATGCTGGCAATAATGATCTTGAGGATGTCTTGAACAGTAGTTTCGCTTGTCTTGACTTACTCAGACGCGGCATTGAATTTTTATACACTCATCTGATTTTCACGCTCGAATTCCTTTGTTTCGACCCTAATGGAAATTGAAGGCTTCTTCCAGTCGATTGAATTCAGTTTACGAGGGAAATATTTTATAACGTGACAGGGACGTTGGCGAATTTAAAACAAAATAACTTTCTTCTGTTTTATATAAAAAGTATTGACATGTGATCTGTAGTTCTATCATACCACTAGAAAAATTAGCTCTTTGACTTAATTAATTTTTATATAATAAAACAGGAGTACGAAATTTCCAGCGGTTTCTTAAAATATAGAGGAGTAGAGCGGGGATCATCCACTTCCATTTCGTAGCTTTGTGCAAAAAAAATTAAGCCGTGATAATAAGGGGAGAAAATTACTATTTTTCGCTTAGAAATACCCTAGATTTTAAACTTCGTTTATAACTTGAATTTGTTTTGGTTTTTATTAATCAGCGAACAATGCGTATAAGGTCCTGAGTAGCTGGGCCGTTGCATCGTTACCGGAAGCCCTCATTTGTGAAAACATTATAGAGATGGCAATTCCGTACGCAATCCGCCTATAATGCGCAAAATATACGAGGCTCTTAAATGCCGTATCGGACACACTATTTACGGTTCTTCTTCAGTGACCACTTAATCGTGCGCAGTTTTAAAGCAACGAACACGCCTCTTTTAACCTTTAATAATATTGAGTATGAAATGCTAAATAAATTACTCATTGAAATGCAAGATTTTTTCACACACGCAGGAAAAGAAGTTGCTCTGATGACTGTGATAGTGAGATGAGTGACTCGAAAGAATTGTTTCGCCTTAACCATAATATTTCTCTGAAAGATTTGTTTATTTTGAAATTTATTTATATGCTACTTTTTTGGCCTCGAAGTCATACGTCATAAAAATTTATTATTTACATATACACGGAAGTCAATCTTAGAATACATCATCATTCAGGACTTTTTTAATAATTCATGTAGAAAGCTTGAGAAGTAAATTCACGAAGGTAAATAAACAAAGCATCCAAAAAGTTGGGCCATATTTCTTTGGTTGCCACCACCGCATTTCTGCGGGCGGTTTCCTCAACAATGGGCCTGTCGATAGCATCGTACCGCAGCAAACAAAAGATGCAAGTTTTCCGTGCGTCCTGAGCTCCTCGATGTTGTTTTCTGAACCAATGATACGGTCTTTATATTTCCGGACTCGTCCCCTTGAACTTTTAATGAACAAATTTTCGTTGTGATGGAATTCATAATTTTCGAGTTAAAAAGAGATCGAACTTTAAAGTGATTTAAAAAAAGAACGCGAATAAATACTATTCATTTAGGGTATCACAGTTATTAGGTGGCTAAGTTTTGAGTGTTCAAGAGCAGCATTATTCATTCCAGTTCAAGAATTACTGAGGATTACATCATTTCCTAATGTACACGATTTCTTAGAAAACAAATATGAAGCATAAATTAATTATATACTGCAACAGACAGCCATTTGCATCAAATTTTAATCACGCATTTCGTTAGCAGATCTTATTAAAATGCATAGAATAATAGTGAACATCAAGTTCGAACTTTATGCCTGACTGAACGACATTGTTGCCACCAGTAAGAAAACAAAAGACTTATTTGATGTTGACCTACCATCATGTTGAAGTTTGGACTCTTGGTGATTATGCAAAACCTTTCATAAGTGTACACTTAAATTCAACGCGTAAAGTTCAGTTAAATTATGTGCTTGGAATATTAGAAATTATATCACCAAGTTCGTTCACGATCGCCCGCAGTTGAATGGTTAAAGTTGATAGCGTTGGATCCTTAGAGGAACCGAGTTGAGTCTTGCTTTGAACTTATAGAACTTATGCAATGTATTGCAGAGGATTGAGATTGCATTCGCCATTATTGGAATTCTGCCGAAGTTTTTGAATTGGCTTCATCGCTAAGCTGTTGATATTCTGCAAGCTTAAGAATAAACGAACTTTATTCTAATTTTCACCTGCATTTCTGCACTCCACCGAAAGTAAAACTACATTCTTTACCGTTAAGTGTCATTCGTTTCCCATTTCTCATTTGCTTGTTTATGAGAACTTGTTTGAGTTGAAGGGAAATTGAAAAGTCAAATAGAAGAAATATTTCGCTCCGTTCGTCTTGTTTTGCAACCTGTAAAATATTTCACACGAATTGCGGTGTAGTAGCTACTTCGCGGATCTTATGGTGATATTCCATTCAAATTAAGGAACTTTATGTATTTAAATTATGTTAGCTGCATTGTTTTTGGTCTAAAAAAAATTACACTATTTGCAGGAGCCAGAAGATTACTGCCAGCCAAGTATTCAAACACATTTTCGTGCTGCATTTTTTTATATGCAAATGTTACCGCTAGGGAGGCCAGCTCCAGCTTTTTAATGATAACGTTTTAAAACTGCAACGATTATAATTTTCCAAGATATTATACATTTCTTTGAAATAACAATCATGGCGGGCTTTACTCATGATTTTATGTTATTTCTACAAAAATGCTTAATAACATCAAAATCATTCTCATCAGATTTCTCCCCACAAAACATATGATAATTCATAACATATTTGCCCTATCCTTCTTGCCTGCCTTCGGAACAGAGCATCGGCTTACATGGCCACTCCGAAGGCCATCTCTCGGGATACGATTTATTTTCCAGAATCCGTAAGTTTATGTTATTTGGATCACCGAAATACCATCAATTGATTTAGTTATTTCCATGTGACCTATAAGGTCTCCCGGAAGGCCTTTCCGCCGTGTAGTTCTTGCAATTCTTCTAGCGAGTAGCTTAACGATATTTTTAGTGAATTTTCTGCGGTATTGCGTTTTAATTGCTGAATGCTTATATCTATTCAGTAAAATTTGAAGTCTCGAACGATTAATTTAAGTTGTAAATGATTTTCGCAAGATAAGTAAGTAATTTGCTAAATACTAGACTTTTTGAGTTAAGCTGAATCCTATTTGCGATCATTTTCTGCCCGTATCTACCCACGTAGTTAATCGTCATCCATCATTGTCCTTAGCTGTAATGCAGGAGTCATTTGGCAATAATACCCGATTGAATTTACACTACAATGATTTTATCATTATAGAAGTAGCTTTAGTTTGCATATTTTAGTTAGAAAAAAGAAAATGGTAGATCAAACTTATTGGAACAAATTTGTTTCCTATTTGTCATAATTGACGTTGTCGGAACAAAACTTTCATTGGTAGCTCGGGAACTTCAAGTTGGTTGCTATAGTGATGATATGCAAAAAAGACGGGACAGCCATCTCCAGATAACAAAAAAAAAAAACATTCCGCTACTCCGCTAAATAAACACCATTTACATAATATGAAAGGCAAAATGTATATGATAATCTGAAGAAATTTTTATAAATCAAACTAAAGTGGAATTTTTCTGGCTGAACTTTTTACTGGCGCATGAAATTTTTCTCTTTTACCGCTCCCAACGCTCGATAGATGGGCAAATATCCTCACGTCGTCTAAAAGCATTAAATTTAGATCGGACATGAGCGAATACTATTAATTAATCGCCACTTCTACTAACAATTACTCAGCCGATTTATTTATACACAAAAATATCTATTTGTTTTCTGCTCAATATGTTTGTCACAAGCTGCACTTATCCATATGTTGATTGTATTCTTGTTATCATTTAAACTAGCAGTGTTTATGAAGCAAGTTTAATTAAGCATTTCGTATTATATTGTAAAAGTTCCATGCAGGAAACAAATGCTGTTATATTGGCCGTAATGGGGCAAAGGTACAAGCACCTCAACTCACTGCGGCGCAGCAAGGCATTTTGCGCAGGTTTTTCTCCATACAAACGAGCCTTCATAAGAGGCTGAAATTACCACATTTTGCCACTGAAGAGCTCGGCACGCCTATCGTAATAATAACACTAAATTCATTCATGCTATGGCTTGTGTTCATTGCCATTTTGAGGTTCAGTTCAGCCTGAAATATATCCGTTCAGATGGAAATGATTATGGGATTATAAAGTAAATACGGTCCGTGAATTCCGACATGGATGAAAAGAACATACACATTTTTCACTATTCGGTACGGTGAACAGTCAGATTTTTCCCTACGTTTTTTCGAGAAGCACTCGGTTTTACACGAATTGACCGCGAGCTTAAAGTAACGACAACTTGACAAGCTTCTTACTTCGCACGACGGAGGCTTAAGTACCATCTACCACTCCTCAGGCATAAAAAAAAAATATTATGAGCTCGGCACGCCTATCGTAATAATAACACTAAATTCATTCATGCTATGGCTTGTGTTCATTGCCATTTTGAGGTTCAGTTCAGCTTGAAATATCTCCGTTCAGGTGGAGATGATTATGGGACGGGATTATAAAGTAAATACGGTCCATGAGTTCCGACATGAATGAAAAGAACATACACATTTTTCACTATTTGGTACGGCGAGCAGTCCGATTTTTCCTTAAGTTTTCTCGAGAAGCACTCGGTTTTACATGAATTGACCGCGAGCTTAGAGTAATGACAAACTTCTTACTTCGCATGACGGAGGTAAAAGTACCATCTACCAAGCCTCAGGCGCCAAAATAAAAATTAAAATGCATATCTTAATTTCATGTAGATCGAGTCAGAATAGAACCTATAACTTATCATTATTTCTTAGTTTACATTCTCAACTCTCTCTCCTAGTGGCATTAAAAAATAGTAAGTTACGTGTAAAATCTCTGACTCTTGCAATCGAAATTTAGTTTTAAATTAATCTGAAATAACAACTCTTGATAGTCTAATTTTATGAATTGTCTCAATTAGAGGATATTGATATGTTGCCACTAAGTGCGCCTTATGTTCAAGCAAGTATATCCCTTAATTATTGTAAGCAGAGCCGAGATTTGCGCGGTCGCAGTTTGCCTCCCTCTCGATCGCGCTGCTCTGAAGGAGAGCTGACTAGCCTTGGTCAGGCCGACTTTCCATCTGAAACCTTTACTAATCATGAATTTAGAACTTGAACGCTTCTCTAATTTCTACATTTTTTTCGAATTTTACCAGCAAGGCAAGACAATTTTTGGTAATTAAGTTCATACAGTAAGAAGCAAGAAGCACAGACCTCATGGGTTTTTCCTTTGCCTGAGATTAGGTCAAGCCTTAATTGTAGCAAATGCCAGAAGGATTTACTGTGAAGCCCCCTCGTGCTTTTCAGTATTAGACAGAAAATATTGAACAGAAGAAAATGTTTGGCTTCTGTTCAAATTTGCAAAAATTCTCGCTATGGCTCAATGTGGAGGCAATGGTTCGTAGTTCCGACCTCATCTCAACCACTCGGCTATTTGCAAAGTTTGAAAATGAACCACATTTTTTTGAATAATAATTGATAATATTAACGAGTTATATGCCATTGATATTTTAGTAAAAATCGCGTCAAAATCTTCGAAATATTTTATGATTTCGTCTTATGTGATAACGCGATGGAATTTTAGTTGCATTTGATGATAGATAAGCCGAACCTAACTGGCACAAGGGGTTTCCGAGAGTTAAAGGCAAGTATAGGGCTGTGCTGCAGGATCTAAGAAATGAGAGTCAATCAGCAACATTAAATATTATTTGTTCATAGCATAGCATAGCATATAATGGTGAAGTCGGCGCTGAAGAATAGGCCTGATGTGGCCTGAAATCGATTCTTGGACTTTTCGTGACTTGTCCATAGGAGATCTAAAAACAGGTCCTTATACCGGATCTTTTCCAAACTGTCGATGGTTTGAAATATAGTATTTACTAGACTTCCACCGCGTTTGATATGGAGCTAGGCATTTTAAGTCTGAACATATATATCTCCATAGCTTTATCTAGTCTGTTCTTGAACGCGTTTTGATGTTTAAGAATGTTTTGGAAGCAAATAACTAATTCACCATTAACCTTTCTCTAACCCACATCACCAGGGACACGCTCTCATGGACTTTTCCACGTGTACACGACTGCTCCTGCATCCTGGCGTCGACTGTTCCTTCCTGAACAGCTTCCGTCCTGTCTTGACTTTTGACCTTCCAGGGAGAACGCGGCTTCCCCCCCAGCACAACACCCCACACACTCTTTAAAAGTCGCATGTGGCTTCTTAATAATGCAACTTCTCGGTCGCTTTCGCATGGCGTATCAATAATGTTTGTTCTCAGACCCTCTGAGTCATGTGTCTGTAACGCCATGACTTTGGCTTCTCTGAACATGAATAATATTGTGCCTTCCAAACCTCTGCGTTGCAGGATATATTTTGACACTAAATACATCTGAGTTTCTTTATTTTTTTAATAAGATGTCATATAATCATACTATATGACAGTGAAGAGCGAATTTTGACAGTGTAGTGCGCAAAGACAGTGTAGGACGCCCACTCGTCCTTAATAAAATAATTCAATGTGAATATTTTGCTAAAAATGTTCTTAATTTATTAAAACAAGCTCTTAATTTAGATAGATAGACTTCTACTAAGATTCTCTTCAACTTCATATTAAGTGTTTAACTTATCCTCAAGTGTTTAGGCTTTAGTTGCGTGTTTCTATCATACTTCAATAAAAGGTAAATAAGCTGCTCGTGAGCTTAACATTAGTGACGCATAAACTTTTGAGAACTTTTTAATTCGCAAGATATGTCGGCTATAAGAGCTGTGATGTGATTTACATCATTTTGAGCAAAATCATGGAAATTTTCCAGTCAATTCTAATATTTCCATATGTCAATTCCAATATATATGTATATTATATAATATTCATGTCATTTCCAATATTCTAATATTTCATTGGCGATCAATTAGCTGGTATTCCGTGACAAATTTAGATCGCGACGGTAGCGATTTAAGGAACATGTGTTAATACGTTAACCGGTGTAGCCGGTGTACGTCTTTCCAGGTGATGATGAAAATAATTAATGATCATTTTTGAGGGCAGCTCCATATGTAGCAGCCGTTGTATGGCACATGAGGCGATGGCTTGTGCACAAACTTATCGTGCAATTATAAAGCAATTATGAGGCTAATCACCCAATCACCAAAATTTACGTGATACATCACATCAAAGTGGCGTGGAGTCCATTAATTCTCTTAACTATGCTTCTCCAGAATTATTAGTAACTTCAAAACATCAAATGTGTATGAAGTACAAAAAATTTCAAGGAATTTAATACTTATTTGGAAAACATCTGTAAAATAAGCAACAAGTTAAGTACCTATCCAAAACTTGCCGGCATGTGCTTGGAATTAATAAACTTTGCTTTTTCGAAGAAAGATGTCGGCGAAAGAACAATTATAACGAGCATTGAATTACATGAAATGAATAAATTGAGTGACAAAATCTCCGATTAACGAAAAAAAATTTCGTCAGCCTTTAAAGAGAGCTAATGTCTGAAGCTAATGTGTTATCCTATCACATTTATTTATACCTATAGTTGAGCAAATGTGACTGCAACCAGAAGCTGGTGAACTGTTGGGCAGCCGCTATGGCTTGAGTCCTTTATACTGTAGTTCTGCATCGCGTTCGGCTGAAGCTGAGAAAAACGACCAAAACGACCAAACTTTTTCTCATCATTGCACTCAATGAGATTAGCAGGCGAGGAATGGGCAAGATGAGCATGAAAGTAACATGTATGAACCTCGCGGTTATTGCATTTTACCAGCAGCATTGTAAAAAGTAGCAAATATGCTCTAATTATATATACGGTATATCACAATCCTGCAATGTGTGTAATGGCATTATCAATTAATAATAAAGTATGAATAAATAAAAAAAATGACATTAAATCGCATGACTCAGACAGTAGGTTCTATGCATGTCTCAGACGGTGTATATAAAAACTATTGTATGTAAATTAAATATCATTAGGAAACGCCGATGACCTTTGTTATAGTTATCAACAGATCACATGTATAAACTTGCTAACCTGATAGTAAAGTACATCCATTTTATTCATAGGCAATTGATGGCGCTGAACTTGACGCCCAAGGCACCCGGAAATTAATCAAAAGCGTTGATTTTTCGAGAAATTTAAGAGGATGTTGATCCCTACATTGCGCTACTCAAGAAAAATTCAAATAGCTTTTTCTCGACTATTGAGATTTATCAGAAACTCATCCGGCGTAAATAAAATTATTTTCTTCCGCATTTTTGCCATCGAGCCAGCAGACGTGAATAAGTACTATCATATTCTCATATTCAATGAGTACTATCGTATTCTAATATTCAACTAGTACTATCATATTCTCATATTCAATGAGTACTATAATATTCTCATATTCAATGAGTACTATCATATTCTCATATTCAATGAGTACTATAATATTCTCATATTCAATGAGTACTATAATATTCTCACATTCAATGAGTACTATAATATTCTCATACTCAATGAGCACTATCATATTCTCATATTCAATGAGTACTATCATATTCTCATATTAAATGAGTACCATCATATTCTCATATTCAATGAGTACTATCATATTTTCAAATTCAATGAGTACAATCATATTCATATATTCAATGAGTACTATCATATTCTCATACTCAATGAGTACTATCATATTCTTATATTCAATGAGTACTATCATATTCTTATATTCAATGAGTACTATCATATTCTTATATTCAATGAGTACTATCATATTCTCATACTCAATGAGTACTATCATATTCTCATATTCAGTGAGTGCTATCATATTTTCATATTCAGTGAGTACTATCATATTCTCATATTCAGTGAGTACTATCATATTCTCATATTCAGTGAGTGCTATCATATTTGTACTATCATATTCTCATATTCAATGAGTACCATCATATTCACCTATTAAATGAGTATTATCATATTCTCATATTCAATGAGTACTATCATATTCACATATTAAATGAGTACTATCATATTCTCATATTTAATTAGTACTATCACATTCTCATATTCAAGTGGTACTATCATATTCTTTCTAAATAAACACGTACTTAATTTCAACCACATCGACAAACCAGCTATTTCAAGAATCAGTTAATTTTTAATTTCTTAATCTAGTCAAGATTTAACCAATATCTAATGTATGATAATGCTTGTATCCATGACACTTCACCTGGTCTACTTATAGGACACAAAATTGAACTTAAAGAACAGTCTAAAAACTCTTTGATTTGCCACTATGATTTCAATATAGAAACCAGGAGCCCATCCGCGGTCTTTATGTTACTCTAAAGTCTAAATAACGTACAACGAACTAATCGTGTTGCTCTCATTCGGCATGAAAGAGATTTGAGTAAACGTTTCGAAATATTATTGTCGGTATCCTCACACAATTATTTGATTTCTTGATTGTATTGGCCGCATGTATCTTGATTGTATTGGCCGCATGTAATTGGACACCGCATTCAGTGTCCAATTTCTTAAAAAGTAAGGACAAAAAATAACAAGGCACTACCAGACCGTTCGTTTCAGTTTGTACCATCATGCAGCCTACGAATGTTGCCACTTTGTTGATGTAATTCACTACAAAAATAGCAAAAAACTTCACAAAATTAAATTTTTTAGGTATCGTGAGAAGGCTATGGATACCTTTGATCGAGATTTTATGCTTTTTCATCAATATACTCGAATACTGGACACCGTACCGATCATCCCTTGAGACGAGCAAGAAGACAATATTTTTCGACGAGGTATTCCCAGTCTCCTTATTTCGAGTGAATTAAAGGAGACAGGAACATAAGGTCGGGTCGTGTATGATCGACGCCTCGCTTTCTTCCTCCGCCGCGGATGCTGGAGACATGCGTCCGGACTCAGGGTTTGAATCTTATCACGGCCGGGAATCCTATTATCCGCATTGTAAGGGAAGACATCATCAGCTCTAAATGATTGAATGATCAACTCGATTGGCTGGTGGATTCTCGGAACTACTTAAGCTGCAGTTAGTCCTACGTCCGATAGATCGTCATGGATTGCTAATTCGAATCAAGTTCGCTGAACAGAAGAACCAATTTAGAATTATCATTAGCGACCGCTGCGAAGCAAAATTCAAGTTTACGATCAATGAAGAAATACTAATGCCTCATATTAATTTCATGAAATTGAATGTCAGTCACAAAAAAAATTATGTGCCTGTAAAATATTTCGAATGTTTCGGGCTAATAAATGCCAACGTAAGGAATCGCGAGAAGTATGGTTGAAAGCGATGGAATTAAGTGTTGGCAAAGTGAGTGAGGTTAAAAAGTAATGCGCATCACACTTATTTTTTCTTTTATTATATTTTTGTCAATTCTACTTAAAATATCTCAAATATAACACAAATTCAATAATCCGAGGCTAACTTGAAAAAAAATGTTATTTCTCTAAGGTTTTTATTGGAAAATTTAAAAATTTTGATTAATGACTCAAAAGAATTAAATGAAGAGATGTGATATCTTTCCTTCATTGTTCTGGAACGAGCGCCAGTAGCTGGACTAACTTACCGAGGGATCAATTAAGCCTGAAAGCTTCGAGTTCCGCGTTCTCCTCATTAGAGATGACAGAGGTATTCTCGTGTGGCTGCTTTAATGAGAGAAACGCCGACATGAAGTTTGAACTACGGAGCGTATGCGGAATGCGAACTTCTCCTGAACGCTGTCCAGCGTCTTTCGTACGCCAAGAATTGTTGCCGTTTTGTTAAAAGCTGTTAAGGTAGCAGATTCTTCCGTTTACCAGTTAATTAGTCATTTATCGTTTGAAAAGTGTTCTCAATGTGTGGTTGATGTTTCTACGTTTATTTTTCATTCCAGTAATGTTAGATGTCGAAAAGATATAGGTTCACTGGATTCTATAACTTGAACCGCGCCACGTGTAATGAGGTTCGGCTAAATAATTGTCTACGGCGATATTAACCGCTGGACTGACAGTAATCTAGCAGCCCACAACCGCCATGACATTAATGCTTTTATAAATAGTCAGTACCATTTAGCGCAAATGAGTTCCTACGTTGAAAATAGATGCTATCTCCTGTATCATCGAGCGTGAGCGCTCATCAAACTTTTTTCATTGAACTGTTGAAGGTACTAAATATTTTTTCTGGCATTAAATTCATGCAACACGCGATAAAAAAAAATATTAAAATTTGAGGTAAATTTTTATTCCATTGAAATATATTCTCCATTTCGTTGAAAGCGTAGCTGTTATGACCGGACGACACAGCGAGAGGACAGCATGCACGCATGGATCAATAACCTGAGCACATTTATATGTTTTTTAGAGACTTCGAGTTGCTTAGAGTAACCGCTATAGTGCCATAACATATAGTGCATAAGGTGAAGCACTTCCTGAAATTATATAGGTAATCCATACACTTAATTAGTACTCGGATAAATAAATGCTACTAAGATTATATTCAATATTGTATGCAATCATACCATTGGTTGTTTTTATATAGTTAATCCATACACTTAATTAGTACTCGGATAAATAAATGCTACTAAGATTATATTCAATATTGTATGCAATCATACCATTGGTTGTTTAATGATTGTTTCGTTGTGTAAGGATTTAATCATTTATGTTACAAAATAGCGGGTATCCAGAATGATATGGATAGTTAGTAGGAGAGTGGATTGGAGCTTACCACGAGGGTGGTATTTCATGTCCTGTTGACCATAAGACTCCTCTGTCACTTCTGAAGTGTCTCTCTTCAGAGCGCCTTCCTTGACCTATATGTACTGTTGGATGTAATGCTGATTTTTGATGCTCATTAAATAAATAAGTGTTGAAACTACCGTGATCTATTCTCCAGAGGAATAGAAAGAAACAGCTGACTGGTAGAACCCTGTGAAATTATGACACGTTGATTAAGAGCTCTGATAACTCATATATCAATGACGTCTTGCGATAAATTTTATATCAATCTATAATAAGTGGATTGCAGACCTAGGTAATATTGAAAATTGCAGGTACGATTATGTTGAAGTATACCAATTGGAGACCTACGCGTAATTTCACGTTGAAATTACGATGCATCGCGTTACCTCTCAGATCAATTTCGAGAAAGATTTCGTGCTGCATTCTTCCAATGTTTCCACAGTTTTCGCAGCCCTAGACCGGGATCAGACGTAATGCCTTCCATTACACTGTTTCTGCTGACTGAAGGGCGATAAAGTCTTTTGTCTAGAACGACTTTTCAAGTCTGGCTCAAATAATGGACGTTATTTTAGTCTCTGTGTCACAGTACTAAGCCGCTCTAATCTCCTTTTGTTTCGAGCGCACGTCAGACAGCTCGCGCCCTGCCTAGGTCCCTCTTTAATGTTTTAAAACTTTATCGGGCGAGTCTGACACATGTTAGTATAAGTAAAAAAATCAACGGGCATTACGCAAGTCATTGCGCAATAATATCTAATTCCATCAATGCGATTGACTTTCTTTTTTAATACTAACTTAATTTAAAATTATAGGTTTAAATTTTGTGTCAAGTGAAATGGCAGATTTACTCCTCGGTCGAAGTTAATACGTTGAAGAGAAGTAAAATTCGATAATGAAGTGTTTCATTTTGTATTAAACATTTTTTAAAACATGTAAATTATCCCGGTTCATTTATGATTCACCATCAGACTTGGGGTTATTTTATGTTTTGAAAATTAGCTTTACATAGTTATTTATAGTGTGCAGTGAAAGTGTGAACACAGTTCACCCAGAGTTCTATCATGACTTTCAAACATCAACCCAATTTCTTGCAACTTCCACCATGCGCGAATCACTCAATTATTCATTTCCATTGAATAAAATTTCAAACGTTACATTATATATAAATGTTGTTAACGAACCAGATGACTCAGCTTTTTGATAGCAATTTTTCAAAACACCTATAAAAATATTAGGCACCGTTAATATTTCTTTTAATTATTGAGATAACAAGTTCAAGCTAATGTTTTCTTCAAAATGACCAGGCAGAAAAACCTATGAAATTATTTTGAAGTTCAAACGTTAATTTTTGTCAAAATAGATAACTTCTCTCGTTAGAAAACTTATAAATTATGTAAAAATTTATACTTTATAGAAACATTATTTCTTGATTGAATTTATGGTATATCCTGATCTTCAGGACAAAATTTCCGAGGCCGAGTATCTAAAACTTTTTACGGAAAATGTTCTGTGCATAATAAAATATAATATTAATAATTAAGTTGCCAATGAGCTTAAATTGTTTTCAGGAACCACTTATGGCAAATTTCCGGTGTCATAAGTCGACGTGGATTGAAGAAATTATAAAGTCGATCCAATTAATTAAACATTAGCACCTGAAATTTGGTGGTGAAATATTATGGCTATTCCGGTTACGGTGGATTTCCACCGGATCCGGTGCATGCGATTCCGGTGGATTTTCGGTTTCCTGCTCAAACCATCATAATGTAAATGGCATCGCCCTAAAAATGAGCTGTAGTTATAAATGAATGAGCTTCCTTTCCTTATTTCCTAAGATTACGAATACCAAAGCTCGTACTTTATATTTTTCGGTAACGATTATTTTACGTCATTACATGTCGTATGACACTCAGGTACAAAGCAGACCAGCTCTACCCTTAAACCTATAAAAGCATTCTTACCAGACTGGGTTACTCCTAAAAACAATTGAATGCCGACCCATATTTGGGATGATCTACAGCAATAAGAGTACACGCTACACGTCATGATACCGGTTAATATATTCTCATTTTTTATTTTATTCTTTATAAGACTTCGATATTATTTAAAACTCACACAGCGGTTATGATCCATTCCGCATAGGAATGGAAAATTTTCGCTGAGACTCACATTGGAATGCATACCGAATCGAAGTTATTCGAGCTCGATCACGCGTGAAAATGTAAAACGAGGACCGCTATATTTTCTTTAGTTTCGAATTTTCATGGTTCTGTCATAAAATTTTTCCTCTCATATTCTGGGTTGTAAATTCCAGAATATTATTGAAATGAAGGGAAATTTAAATTTTTTGCGGATATCGGAAGAATAAGTAAGTTCTCACAACCGCATTTTTAGCGTTGATTACGTTATTTTAACTCTTGAGCAGTTTGTGTTACCAACATTGTTTAAAAGGCCGACACAATGTCTCAACTCTAACACTCACTAAAAGATCAAGCAGAGATAGAGTCAGTGTAGCAGACTCAAGCACACCACATGCAGCGCTTGGACTCATGCCAGATCGAGTGAATTTGGCTGAATCGATTTAACCTTCATGTACGTAGAGGCAAGGTCACTGCATTGGCTCAGGTCAACACATCTCTTCGTCTTCAACGAGCTTCATGAGTGAGAAACGCCCAACCAAAGCCTTAACGTCCTCGTGTTGCGCTAAATCTCGGTTAGCTGAAGTGCGCTTCAGTTAAGTGAAGAGCTCCGCGACCAGTTGAAGCGTGCCGATCTCACGATAGTGTTTTATATTTAATTACTGATCACCACCTGCAGGTATGAGAATAACTTTTCGATAAAGTGTAAATATATTGCCTTATCAATAATGATTAAATGTATCATCAGATTCAGACTAATCGCCTTCAGATTAATTGAGTCATTAATTATCGAAGCACAGACCAGAGATTTGATGTTCCACTGCAGAGCAGTTAAATATGAGTTGAGATTAACCCACGGTATTTAGCCCCCCCGTACTCTTCATGTCTACAGTTGCAAACCTAGACATGAACCTTGAACATTCATACCTTGAACACATTGCAAACCCAGTTCAAGAATTTAATATCAATGTATCCGACCAGCAGCTGTCGAAAAAAACACCCAGACTTGGTTTTTACGGGCTTCATCATACGGCTGCCAAAGCTCCATGTTGCGCTGGTCAATATTTGCTCGCCAAACTCTGGTCCACGGCGTATGTTAATTAATGTTTTATTCGAATCGCTGTTTGGCCGAAAGTGAAAAATTACGATGAAAAGTAACGTGGTAATGTCGGGTAAGTTCCTCTAAAGGAGCAGTTACTTAACATTTAATAATTATTATCCTTGAGATTTATATCAATATAATGTGATATTATGATATTGCTTTGATTAGACTATTAATTATACTCATGGTCATGAATGGAATTTTTTTTTATTGCCGCTGATATTAACGCCAGATATTAAGGAACTATTTGTTTCTCTTGCAAGTCTTGTTATTAATGTGTGGTCATACAAGCATTAATAAAATAGTTCACTGGAGCTAGAATTCGCCTTCCCGATTTGATATTTTCTAATTTTCTTCTAACTTCCAATAATATCAGTAATAATTTTCTCAGTAATTTCTCTAATCTCAGTAATAATAATCTCAGAATCTCTGTAATAATTTTATCATCATTCGCGGAGAATGTAATAGGATGCGTCTCTGCAAGGAATTAGTTAAAAAACCATTTAAATATTTTTAAATAAAATGTAATAGTTCCCTAAAAGGCTGTGAATTTAATTATAATTTATATGTAAATAATAGCACCAATAACCTCATCCCAGGTACTTGACGGTTATGTTTCTCTGCCGCGTCACCAAAAATTATAAAGTAATCAAAAGCTTAATCAAATTTGTGACGCTGGACTACCTAAAAATTCACAAAAGATTGACGCTATCTCCCAGACACTCCATGAAGGCATCACATGAAAAATTCTTCTTCATCGCAGATTGCGCAAATTAAACGTCACTGCGTCACTGGCGTATAGTGCACGGCGCCTAACTCTGCACTTGCCGCTGTAAACAATTTATAATACGCGTGCTTTGTCACTGAAGCACTATTCTCAGTTGGAGGTTGTGCATTGGTGATGATGTGGTATTTTATGGTTGCCGGCCATTTACAGCTGATGTAATGATGAAACATGCAACGTACTGCGTTCTCAAGCAATATTGGACTGCAGACACACAAACTCTTCAAAGGACGTATCCAAAATAATCTACAGCTTTAATATAGCATGGTGACTGGTGGTTTGAGAGCCAGTTTCCACATGGGAGGTGCGTACTTTGTGCGTCATTAGTTAATAGTTAGTAATAAATGAATTAAAGGAAAAGTCTAATTGAATCACTACCAGTAAAAATGTAATATAAGAGAACGAGTGCCATGAAGGAACACGGTGGATCATTGCTATGCTATGATCGAGGGCAGGGTGGCCCAGTGGTTGCAGTTCTGAGTACCAATATTGGATAAGAGAGACAGTTTTCACACGGGAGGTGCGCACATTATGCGTCATTAGTTAATAGTTAGTAATAAATGAATTAAAGGAAAAGTCTAATTGAATTACTACCAGTAAAAGTGTAATATAAGAGAACGAGCGCCATGAAGGAACACGTACGGTGGATCGTTGCTATTCTATTGGGGACTAACCAATTTAATACGTGAACAACGCAATCTACCCTAGTATATTGCTTTGCAGTAGCAAACTTTATGACGGAATATCAAATATTGTATGAACTTATACTCTTGACCTCCACTGAATTTCTCACAACTCGTTCTTTTTTTGATCTTGAAGACCTTATTTTTTTATGACCACCTGGAAATGGTAGTTTTTTTCTGAAATTTACCATTTGTGGAAACTTTTTAACACAATAAAAATAATTTGATTTACATTATTTTAAGCTCAGGGTATAAGTTATGTATTATCTCCTTGATTAAAAAAATATTTATCACGATTTCCTAGGGTAGGACGCTATTTTCTTCTTTCGTTTTTTTTTTCAATTTATGGGTGAATAACCGGGCATTGGGCAATTTCAGAATTTTTCAAAGCCGTTTAGCTACAAAGTAAGCGGCTTCAATAAACCCGTATGATATACTGAGAGTCACGTTTTCTCCATACAACCTACGCCGTCTGAATATTATTTGGCGGTCTAAGATAGCAGTTTATTTGTTTTTTATCTATATAATTGCAGGTAATCGGTCATGACCGTAAATATGTTATACCGCTCTCCTATAACCGCGGAAATCCTCCGCACTTTAACGTAAGTGATTGCTTGATATCTTATTTGTGGCGTTTGAGTGCAGGCATTTATCTGGACGGTTGTTGCATGCGAAAACAAAAATATTATTTGAAATGGAATACCTAAAGTAAAAAGGAATAAAATTCCAAAACCCTTTACCTGGAACCTGGTGGCCCAAATGAGGGCGGATGAACGATATAATCAGAGGCGGTGATCCATCGTGGTCTGGGACTGCTACGTCCCAAACAAGTACCAATATTACCAAGATTACCAATAACCCAATTCTTTTTATCCCAATTAGTAAGATAAAATAATATGTAGAGGAAATAAAAATTTTCAAGCATTGTTTCTCCTGACTCCCTTCGTAGTTTATATCCATTTTGCACTGCATTAACTAAAACCTCGAGGAGGCGATGCTGCCTGCCTCTGAGAACAAGACACACTCGTCTGCTTTTGTCAGAGTTTACTCAGCCAATCAAAACTTGTCTGAGATGCCACACAAAGTTCAGGTTGATTCATAAAGTTCTCGGGGCACATTTCTCATATCCCGTTGCCTGCTCTGCTTTTCTTTTTTTGAGCGTGTCTTTGTCACTTGAGAGATTCAAAATATTATTACCATTTTTTTTTAATTTTTAGCGCATTTTCTCATTTATGGAAAAAAAGCGCTATTGTGCTCGTCACGTCCGTTCGTGACTTCACGTCACGGACGAACGAAAAAATGCGCTCTCTGTCATTCACTGTAGTGAGTACTGAGTTATATTTTTTCAGATCTCGTTACAAGATTGCCCTCGTAGTCCCTTCCACTCTGTCATTGGATTAATTTGTTATTAAATTTAACATTATAAATTTCCATTGTCAGATCATGGTAACACACATACAGTCGAGTTTTTGGCTTGCATGTCAAACTTGTAAAGCATGTAATTAGAGTGAAGTTGGTAAATTGTTTCGGGAGCGCCAGTTTTGCGTCAATGTCCTTGTTTGAAAGAGACGGAACGAAAGGCGGACATTGTACTATTAGAAAAGTTCGGAAGGAAGCCTGCTAGCATTTAGTATAGTCTACTGAATAAAATGTACACACAAAAAAAGTACAGAAAAAAGTACACAAAAAGTTAACTAATAAAATTGAAGTTGCGAAATTAAAAAGTTTACTTGGATTCTATGCTTTGCATTAGTCGCTTGAACCCATCACCCTGCATGGATTTCGTCCCAACAGTAAGAAAATGCATCAGCTTCAAACAGCGTAACTTTTCTGCTAAAAAATGGATCCCTTCCTTTACCTCGCTGCTGGGCTGAAGCCTCTATACTTTACCAGGTTAGGGTCTCAGATGGTTCCCTCTGAATCGATCTTATAGGATTTCTTCATAGTTAATCCGTTCCTAAATGAGAAAAAAGTCTAAATTTTCCAAGCAGATCGAGCTAATTGCTTGTAATCCCTGAATGTTAACAGGAAGTATTTATATTTTGTATTCCAATAATTACAGCCGTGGAAAATTTGGTGCTATATTAGATAATTCGCAGTGTAAATATTCTTACACTTTATTGCAGTGTAAGCCAATAATATGAATGACGTGGAAACATCGATCAACTAGAAAATAGAGTGATCGGCAGTTACAAACCATCGCTGGTGCGACCCGTTATATAGTGCATCGCTTAGCAAACTCGTGCCGTTGAGAAGGCTTGCAGGATGTTTGCTGCTTGGAGAGATTTGTATTGGAAAACGTTTTAGCTAGAAGACTTAGGCACTTCCAGTCCCGCACGACTTTATAAAACCAATCCAAGCACCGGTTTGTTCAAGAAACAATAAGGATTTTAGAACCTTTCAATACACCATATATTTTACAATTTAGGTAATATTTTACGTACAACTATTATATATAGTGATTTGATATCGAAGTAATCCGTCTGCGTTGATATTAATTTTCATGCCTACTAAGATTTTATTGTAGCGCTTGAAGATCAAAGGCAACATAGAATAGCAAAAATTGATGTGCATTTTCTTAATGTCGTACGAGGAAAATATTACCGACGTTGATTTCATGTCGATAATAATTGGTCGATAATAACACAATTTAAGATTCGCAATTATTTGGAAATAAATAAATAATTAATTGAATAACTAAATATCTGGCATTTCAAAAATTTTTCTCCACTCATCTCAATTGTAATTCTGATGCGTAATTTCTTAAAGAATGCTTTTATTTACCTACGTAACTGCCACATATGCCAAGTGAACGAATTTTCGTGTTTCGTCTGATATCGTTTTCGTTAGCAACTCATAAGTTGCATCTTTTATTAACATTCGTAGTTCCTTGTAATTTCGGATGATATTTTGTCTGTTTCCATACCTATTCTCTTCGCTTCAATTCCGCGTTTACCTTTTTAAGAAAAAGGATTCGTCTTTACCATTTGTTATGGACACGTTTTACGGGTAGTTTTGTATACAATAATACAGGAAAATAGTAGAAAAATTATTATTCGCTAAAACATTAATACAATTTCTATATTTTGTGAAAATTGGTGTTATTTTTGCACAATCGTACACTTATAGATAAAATAACAATTTTCAAATTTTCACAAATGTTAAAATGTCATTCCTACCATGGACTATTCCTCAGCGGTAAATTAAAAGAGTATTTTATTTATGTATGCAAAATTTTCCTATTTTCTTCAAATTTGATTTCATTTTTTTCCATTCTTCTACTCATATTCAGCATAAAATGAACAAAATCAATGTTAATCGTCCGGAGATATATAATATTATTGAACCTTATATTTTGTAATAATCTCATTTGTACATCATATTTCCAAATTAAAAATAAATATTATTATATTAGGCATTATATTATATTATATTTCTATTAGGCACTTGAAGTCGTCGTGTCTTTCTAGGTCGACGTGTCGCTTCTGATAAACGAGAAGTCATTCAGTCGAGTAACGTGAAGGGCAAACTTTATGGTTCTGATGAAATACCTCCTGATGCTTTCCATTATATGTGAATGCCCGGCTAAATATCGTGATATATTGATTTGATATCATTTATTTATTGATATACTTGAAAAAGGCATACAAACATGCATGAAAGCTTCAATCGCCGTTCATTGCTGAAACTGATACAGGTATGTGCATCTGAGCGTCTACCGATACACGTTTATTTAAATAAATACAAGTGCACATGAAAGCTTCAATCGATATAACTCTAAAATATATAGATACAGTTATATACGAAAGTTTTTTAAAATTTTTAAAAATAGAAAGCATTTATTAAAAATAGATGCAAATACTCGTGGTAGTTAAAATCAATAAACCTATCAAATATAGATTCGAGGATGCATATCTTTCAAAAATATTTGCGCGCATGCGGAAGCATATTTCAAGCGTAGAGCTAGGCAATTATTCTCTCTGAACATGGAGTTTCTTAGCAACTTAGTTAAAATCAATAAACCTATCAAATATAGATTCGAGGATGCATATCTTTCAAAAATATTTGCGCGCATGCGGAAGCATATTTTGAGCGTTGAGCTAGGCAATTATTCTCTCTGAACATGGAGTTACTTAGCAACGCCGTGCCAGATGTATAATAATGTTTCAGAATGTATTATGTAACCTGGGATGTGAAGAGTGCACCAATAACATCAACAGACGTGAAATTTATTGTAATGATGAACCATAATGCACGATTTTTCTCAATTTTTTTCCTCAGAGGCTGCAGAGGCTGACGTGGAAGCAATAATTAAAGCGTAATAGAGTGCAAAATTATTACAAATCAAATTAAAAAACTTTGATCGGAGGTATCTGCAGCTTTAGTGTTTCACAATCTATTTTCATTTGGTTTAAATTAACAACATTATGAGCCCAGCCTCTCCGACCTCAGCCAACAATGGATGCAGGCACTGAAATATTGTGCGTGGAAATTGTCCTCACAACTCCCAAAATGTGCACTCCGAGTTAGAATTTAGTCCAAAATCTGATCAAAATGAGAGGCTTCGCGAAGTACAGGTTACGGAAGTCCACGGAAGAGCTTAAATGCAAGTCGAAGCAGCCTATTCAATCCCTTCATCTCGAATCTCTTCAGCTTCGAAGAGGTTGATTTGAAGAAGCACCTCTTCAGATTCCGCTGGACGATTGGCCGAATCTTGTCAGTCCATAAAAATTGGTCGCCGTCATGTCACTTCAGATTTTTGTCCGCCAGTTCGCCAGGGTGCCCCTGAAAGGCGACAAAGTCGCAAAAGTCACATTCAGAGGTGAGTATATTAGTACATATATTTGTTGTATTCTTATGATCCATTAACATTAAAATTACAGATAATTAATTTTGCTCCTCATATTTGCGTACGTGAATTGTGAACCAAATAATATTGAGGAATATTACATGTTTTAGGTTCTCAAATTGGTGTTATTTGATCTGAAATTATGTCATACTAATACGACGTTCTTGTATCTCAATGATTTAATTGCTAAAATTCTAAATTTTTACATATATTCATGTGTGTTGACTGACGCTGTGTGGGAATGGGAGGGAGGTGAATTTTATACCTGAAAGTTTCAAGTCTATAAATGCGGTGGCATTCTTGTCACATACGGCCGGAAGCAATTGCATGGAATGACACGCAAGCGTTCAGCTCTTGAAGCCGCACTGGCGCTTCCCAGCCGAGCAGAGAATCAAACTCATTGCTTGGTTGACACACGTGATGGCTGTCATGATTTACCGCACTGCAAATGATATTCAATTGTATTGTTTGCAGCCGGACAAATTAGCGCATAATTACACGAAAGAAATTAAAATTGTATCCAATAGAAGTATCAATAGAAGAAATCAGTGATTTAAAGGCAGAAATTTAATGTAATTGAATCGATACTTACTGGCCTTAGTCTCTTAAGAAGCTATCAAAGCAAATTGTAACGACGTTATAGTTTCACATCATTCATAAATTTTTCGTAAAATTCATATAATTGTGAAATATAATAAAAAGTTTCGTGCACCGAGGGAAGATTTTGCAGGTATGAATGACACAGCAAAATGATTGCGTCAGTGAATAAGTTAGATAAGAGACAAAAGCGAGGTAGTGAGAGACAAATTCCATTCACAAAAAAAGAGGAATGTATTACCCTTAATACTGCTTCAGAACTTGCGATTAATAGACATATTTTATAACTTATTTTAAGAAACTTTTATATATCATACATGGGAATTTCAGCTTAATATCCCATGTCGTACGGTCAGCTCTGCCATGCCAGGCGTGTCTTGAGTTTAACTTTCGAAGCCTGACGCGTTGAATCATCAGCTCAAAAATTTCATAGCTGTTATCTGTTCATAATTTCATAGGCAAGAAATAACAGTGAAATAAATGTGTTTGTTTCGACCTCATAATTACACGAGTTTACTTCTATAAGTTTACTATAAGGAAGCCATAAGATAATAGCGAGTTAGTCGACTTGGGGAACTGCATGTCTAGGCACGTGTTCTGTTCAACAGCCACAGTGATGAAGATAGAAGGACCGTTTATTGGACAGACAGTAAGGCAGATGGGATACCCAGCTGGTTTATGCGAGTCAATGAAGCGAGAGTGATAGCCTTGGTATTATTTGACAGCTATTGAGGATAAAGTGACCATCACGAGGTCATTTGACTGCCAGTTAGCTTGATGGAATTGCGAGGAATAAGTAAAATCATTCTGAGTAGGATAGTTTCCGCAAGATAAATGCATTGACCACCTCGTAACCAAGGAAACTTGCAATATCAAGAATTTATATATGATATATCTTAAAAAAGTAGCACGATGAATATAACAGCTAAAGATTTTAGTTCCTGAATTGTATAAAAGTATAGTCTTTGTTATTGCCCGTTTATTGACGTCTAATCGATATTTATCTCAAGTCTCTTGATTCTTTCTGAAGTGTGCCGTGCAAGCAGTATGGTTATATATAATATAGTATACCATTACTGCGAGGTTATCCATCCAGTAATGTCAATCCAGTGTCAATCCACTAGATTGACAGTGTCAATCCATCAAACTTAGTGGCGTGCGACAAAAAAAATTAATACGCTTTTCAAGGCCGGTTTCACTCTACTCAAGGATAAAAAATTAATTATTTTCAGTTGTTTCTGGGTATGAATGATTCATGAGCATTTCTTATATTTGGTTATTGATTCAAAAGACACGAGTCTTCATCCAAAAAATTATCCAAGCTCAACTTTTTGATCTGTATTTTAGTTCTGAAACACACTTGATCTCAACCTTCAGAAATCGTTAGCGGAACAATGGAATAAAATAATATAATTGTTATTTAAAGCGAGTTATTCTTACGTTACAGGAGTATCGCTCTTCACTCGAGTTGTGGAAGAAGAAAGCGATGACGTGCTATTCGACGAGGTAGGCAACCGACTGTGGTGAACGTTTGTTGCAGTGCACTGGTTTTTACGCACTGATTTTTAGTACAACAATTTTGATGTATCTACAATTATAAATTTTGCTCCTTCGGCTCCAATTCTTTAATTAATCTTAGCATCGGGCACCTACTTTTTGATGAATTTTATTAGTAGCGGCAGTCAATTTGATAGATTTTGCGATAAGTCAATAATATCAGCACTAACTTTGGATGCGTCACTAATAAACCTAATATCGATCTCGCTTAGCCGATATTTATATTACCACAACTTTAGTTTCAGGCTTATACCAAATGAAAAGAATAGTTGTAGCCAATATAAAAACTTAACATCTAATGTTTTTCTATCTGTTCGATTCAAACTGCAGAACTTGTTTCTAAAATATGTACCTACCTCAATACATGTGCGAGTAAATTTATTTACCTTAATCCTCGGCCCTGCACTCACCAGGTGCTGGAGTGGCCCATGGGTCGGCCTCTGGACCCATCAGAGGTGGTGGAGATTCAGCTGCAGATCTACAGCCGATACTTCAGCAATAAAGTCGCAGCGTCCTATGGTCTTGTGCTGCACAGACTTGTCTCTGAGGGCCATATCGCCATCACCGATCACATGACCGACTCCAACAACAAAGTTATCAAGGTGAGTAAGCGGCCTAGCTTAATAGTCGCCTGAGAGTATGAAAAGAGTTGGCCGAGCCGAGTCACACAGAGCTCACAAGCGGCCCAGAGGCTGCCTTTCAAACCCTAAGCCGAAGGTGACATGGAGCGATTGATTTACGTACTTCCCGAATCCTAGCCGGCCCCTATTTCATGGGTGCCGACACCCATGTTAGGGAGGCTTGATTCCGAAGGTTTTTAAATCTTCTTGTGTATTTTGGACACATATAAACTGTTCTCAGGCAAATAACATCAAATGAAATAATCTTCTGTCTATAGGATGCTGTACATCAACTTTAGTCCAAGTAACTCATACATAGAATATCTTGATTGCAGTCGTAGCTAGAAACTAAATAAAAAACACACGACAAACTTCCGGTCTCCAAAGTTTTCCGACATTATTACCTAAATCTAAGTTGCATTTGATAACATGCCTTGGGTAGATAAGTTAGTCGGCTTAGCTACTTTTTCGGATTACTCCAAACTATTCAAATTAAACGGAAGGTCTACAGTAAATTTTATATGATATACGAAGTACTTTTTCGCAAACCATTATTATAAAGTGAGCTTTGAAGATATATATTTTTCAGCAAAAATTAATTATATATCAGTATTTATCGTTATTTTTTACTGTACTTCAAAAAATCATAGGTGTACTTAAAAAAAACAAGAGCGGCTGGCCGGACAATTTGTCATGATGTAACAGCAATAGGATCAAAATACATTTCAAGTCTCCGCTGCGGGCATGCGCACATCAGGTGTAGGTATAAAATATTCATATACCTGATATACAGATATAAAATATCTGATATACCGATAATGTAAATTTAATGCATCAGATTTACTGTTTTTGTATAAATTAAACTGCAAGTTGAATTATTGTTTATATTCGAATTAAAATGCTAAATTAATTAGAATCAGCCAATTTATCAAGCAACGTAATTAAATTGTCTTTAGAATCTCAACCGTTTCCAAATCGTAAAAGATTCATTCGATTCCAGCGCCATGAATTATACGGTTCATTAATTACTGTCAGGAACAGCGAAACAAGTTTTTATACTTTTAATTATTCGACTGGCGATCTACACTGTCTCTTCCGGCCGTGTAATTTTTCAGGCTTGTTTTGAATTTTAGGGATAAGTCTTTTTTTTTAATTGGCGCCGTGATCAATTATTTTGGTATTTGACGTTGGAGTAATTTATGTTTAACTTCGTTGTACTTTTTCACATGAAGAAATATGAATTTACGAACAAATTAGGAGCAAATTTTTACAAATTAGGAGCAAGCAATTATTATTAATTTCTGAATATAATCAAATTTTGCATTTCGCAGAATTTAGCGTAAATTCTTCTGCTTCAATGTAACACCTGACCACGTATAATAAAAATGTCACTGTGATTGATGTCAGATACCATGCACATTTATATTTAAAAACGTCTTCAGAGTAAGAAATCAAAGAAGTGAATCCAAGTATTTTGCAAATCTCTTTAAAATTGAAGTTTCGCAAAACAGTCGAACTTCTACTTTCATAAAATTATGTACATGAAGAATCCGTGATGAACTTCCAATGATAAAATAAACTAAACAGTAACTGCCGTCAATGAATGAGCCTTTGGTCAAACTGCCTACGCCGAACATGAAGTTTTAGTGAAAATTACCGACTACATGAGCAGAACGAACAGTGTAAAGGGGGAAAAAATGTGCAGATGCAAATTCACCTTAAATGCTTTTAATAACGTTGAAAAAAAGAATAAGATTTAAGTAAAACACCAGCTGCTTCATTTCAAGATTATTTGCTCCCGGTGCAAAAAGCAGGTCGGACAGATTGTCGGGCACACATCCTGTGTCGTCAATTAGCCCGCGCCATCCCTCAGGGCTGACGGCGCACCGACGCCCAGTGAATCTTGTCGAACGTGGCAAGGCGTTTGCTTATTTGCTTCTCGCCTAAACTACATGGTGTTCATGCCTGTCATTGTTTTGGATTGTGATTCAAAGACTGAACAGTTACATATTTGGAGTCTATCGCAAAGCACTAGGATGTTTTTTTAACTATTTGATCATGCGGGATTGCGCTGACACGTTTGATGATTTTGAAACTTAACGAGTTCACAGCGTTGCTTGCACTCTAACTTAGTGTGTGCAGATTAACTCGGTTTTTATTTTCCAGAAGCCCGTTTTGCCGATGTTGAGTCTTTCTGACTTCGGTTCTACGCGGAATTTCTGCACGTTTCAGTTAGTTTTAATATTTATAGTCTATGACTTGATCAGGGGTGAAGTATGGCTCAAGTAATTAATTATCTTCTATACTAAAGTAGCAACGGGTGTTTTGCTTCAATTCATCTGAACGTTTCAAAGATCTGCAGCCACGCAGTGATGAACAGTTTGGAGGACAACTAAGTATTTTTCATTGACTTTGTCTAAACCAAAATTTTGTATTTCATTGACAAAGTACTTTTCATTGTCTTTGTCCAAATCAAATTTAAAGATGTTTTAATTATATCATTCGTACAGTTATCAATAATTAGTTTACGTTGTTCCCAGACAAGACTAGCATTCGAAGCTCGCTACACCCCTCCCTTGAGCAAAGCTGAAGTGGCGCGGAGAGCCGAAGCCTCAAGAAGCGCATCAAAGACCCGTGGTCCCGACGACGAAGGGGAGGGCGAAAGAGCAGGTCGCTTGAGTCGCCAGGGCAGCGAATGTGCCGAAGGAAGACGGACAAGAGACTCCAGCATTGATAGTTTCGGGAGAGAGAACGAAAAGGAGAGTCTTATTCAAGGCAAGACAAATTCCAGTTTCTTGAGCTCGACAACTAAGAAAATATCATCATTCGCTAGTGAAAAGAAAAGATCGTCGGTGACTGATGCGGGCAAAAAGAGCATTTCAAGCGAAGCCGGAAAGCGCCATTCTGTTCATACACCCGAACGAGGTCATTCATCAAAAGAAGATTCATTGAGTCGAAGAAGCAGACGTGACTCTGGCACGGAAAAAAAGAAACTTGGCGCCTACGGAAGAAGTAGTACCATAGAAGGTCAACCTGTTGCTGCCACACCAGCAACTGGTGGGCAAGTTTTGTCTCAAGGAGTTGAGCCTCCTCAGAACCAAACTTTGTTGGGGGAAGACGAGAACGATTCTAGCGACGACCAAAGAGACTTTCATATCCCCGTTTACGATCGACCTGAGGCCGGGGAGCCCGCCGTGCTTCGTGTTGTTGATGAAATCGGTGCTTCTCAGTCACAAAGAACAAGCGGACCTCGGGCTGGTGACAGCGATCAGGATGAAAAGCAAATGCTACTAAATGTCGAGCAGAACATTGCAAACCTTGAGAAGTCGATGAGCATGCAGGAGAGAATATCAGCCAATGCTAATAAGAACAGAAGCAAAGAATCTTCACCAGACACTCCGAGAAAAAGGTGAGTAAATTCACATGAGAGATGAAGAGTGAACGACCAGTGAGTAACTGATTCAGCAAATAGCCCTCTTTCGTGGTGCCTAGAACCTTAACATTAGGAGCATCAAAAGTGTACGGTTTGCGATTTTGAATTTCTCCAGTATTTTTTGTATTATTTTATCTTTTAGTCAATGACAATATGCCATGCGCAGAATACTTTTATGGCCAAAGCGCCACGTCTTGTTCTGTGACGCGACAAGCACCCTGCAGAGTAATTTGAACGGGGGCCAATCAAGACAGGAAGAGCAAGACGGAACTTTTTCTTCGTATTTCCGTGCTGCGCGATTAAGCCAGCGCTCGTGTGGTCGTTAAAGGGGATGTAGCAAGGGAAGCTGCAGGACTCATCAGGCTGCACCTGGCCAGCGGTCTGCCTTGTGAGGCAGACTGCCTCACTCACTGGCCCCGTGAGGAGACCATGAGCGTACACTCACTGGCCGTGTGAGGAGTCCATGAGTGTGCACGCACTGGCCCTGTGAGGAGTCCATGAGCGTACACTCACTGGCCCTGTGAGGAGTCCATGAGCGTACACTCACTGGCCCTGTGAGGAGTCCATGAGCGTACACTCATGCACTGGCCACGTGAGGCATTCGTTAGTATCCTTAGTATTTGTTTGGGACATAGCAGTCCCAGGCCACGATGGATCGCCGCCTCTGATTATCGTTCATCCGCCCTCATTTGGGCCACCTGATGCACGCTTACATCCATGAGCTTACACTCACTGGCCGTTTAATCTCGCTGGCCATAAGAAGTTTATCAGTTGAAGTTACTGACTGTGTGTTTCATAGTGGCCGTAACAACTGTAATATCATCGGTCGCGCGATCTCGCTCACCGAATGTTAGTTTCCGAGTGAGATTGGCTGCATGAACTTGTTGAGTGGGCCAATTCGCTGCTTATGTGGAGTGGGCTGCAAGAAATTGCTTGCTGTTGAAATTAATTAAGTGCCCCACCTCTGCCTGCATAACTCTTCTCTGGCCGGGTATAGCCTTCCCATTGGCCGTGTAGCCTTCTTTGGCCCTTGTTTGTCGTCTAAATTTGCCTAATAAACCATGCACATTTAAAATCTGATAAGATTTTCCCAAGTCAAGACAGAGAGCTTGTCAAACACAATCCGACTTGACTACTACAATTGAAGCCAGCAGAATCTTCCTTCACTTTGGGGAATTTGTCGCTAGATTTTAACTTCCTGAGCTAAATTGTTTTACTCGTTTTGCTCACAATGACTTGAGGCTGCATAATCGAAGAAAACCATTCCTTTATTTTACATGGACAATCTCTGGCTTTTAAAGCGGCAATATACGCAATATATGTTACGTTCTCACTGACCGTTATTGGTCCTGGACATTTCGGGGGTTGAAATTCGTCGAGACAATAACGTTTTAGTGCCTGTGTTCTCTGGGGCGTCGTGTCGTCAAATTGGGCTAGAAGGCCAGCTATAGTCGCTGCTGCGTTCAAATTCGCAAGCTCAGCCTATGATCTCAAAGCAATGCATCCTCTCCTGAATGACTTCGCTACTGGAAGAATCTTCATTGCATTGCTGAGATAGATCGTATTTGGAGACAGATATTTTGGTAATCAGTGCTTAATAATATTTGGCATCACTAGATTTCAAGGATATTTCGGTAGTTGAAAGTCTAAGCAGTACTGCACTTACTCCCAAATTTTGTGCTGTTATTTGTTTCAAAGCACCGGCAGCTCTTGTTGCTTGCCTGTGATCGAATAAAATGAAAATGCTTTATGTGCATCATTGTTATCTTAACGCAGTTATCGCAGTCCCGATATTCAAAACAATAAGCTCTTCGTATATCGTGAAGAGGGCTGAAGTCTCGGACAAATTTGACTTTAAAATGCCGCAACCGATACTAATGTACTATTGAATTCAGAGTTTCAAAGGAAATTACGTATATTGGAAGAAATTAAACAGAATCAAATTTGATTAAATGGTAGAAATTAAATTTTGCATTTTTGCAAATTAGAAATTCTACATTAAATTTCCCGCGTTTCTTGCGTGGTCTTTAAATTTAAACGAAGTGGACAGTAACACAACAATTATCTTCTTCCGCATGCTATTCACTTCGTTATTAATAGCCTGGCCAATTAAATTAAATTGTATTACTAATTGCATGACAATACTAGCACTTTGAAACTTTTAATTTGGCTAGCCTTGGTTTCTTATTATCATTATCGTCCTTACTAGTCTGTCATCGTCATTTGTCTAATTTTGGCTACTTGCCTCTTAAGTGGACCAATCCCTTTAGGTACTTTTTTTCGGTGTTAATCGAATTACTTAATCGGTGGGTTTTATTTATCTTTAAATTCACTATTATATCTGCATATTTAGTAGGCAAATATTAAAATTTACCGCTGGTAGCAACAGCACACCTGGTTGTCGCGGCAGTGTCATCCGAACGCGCTCCGTGCAAGCGTTACAGCTGCCCCTGATCGTTCGTTAACCAATGGAAGCCAAGACCTTGCTCACACTTTGATGCACAAGAGCAACAGCGAAGTAGCTCCAGTCGGGACTATCCTTTTAATTATACAGAGGATCGTTCTTTGCTGAACACACCCAATAAATAATACGAACTACCCTCAATTGCTTCTGTCTTCAAATAACATTGCCAATATAAATGAATTGTTTTAGGGCAAAACATATTAAACGAAGAAAATAACGTTATATTGAGGCCGTGCAATAAATAACAGGAGAATAGGTGGGCAATGCACTGACTAGCCTCCTATCAGACAAAGCATCACACATATCCTGATTTTCTCACAAATTTCCATTAATCAAGTAATCTTCAATGATAGCCGATCTTCTTAAGATTGCAACTAATTCTTTTTTTCTGTTACCACTCACGATGCATTTTATGGATATATCTATGCGCAAGGAGTCCGTACTCTCCTCTAACAGCCGCGGTTTCAGAGCATGAAGGTTCAAATCATGTTTAGACTGTCTGACTCTTGACACAAATCTCACGTCCATCAATCGCAGGCAAGAGGTATTTTCTTCTGTAACTCGAGAAATCTAATCTTTTCGCATCTCTAATTTTTTTTACACGAATCTCATGTCAAACAGTCTTGGCTTTGGCCCAGTGATGATTTTGCTCATGTAATCTCGAGGAATAATCGCTTTTCTCTAATACGAACCTCGCGTCCAACAGTCGCGGCTTCAGCACGGGCATGAAGGCCGTACGTTCACTGGTTCGTCTGGGGCGGCAACGCAGCAAGAGTGCCGGCAACACCACAGACGAGGAGGATAAGTTACCCCTGCACTCTGCGGGGGTGACTGCAGTGTCTGCTCACAGGCGGGCCGAGCCTGGCTTGACTGATGGGGCGAGCGCTCACCAGCAGCCGCCTAGCAGGCCGCACTCGGTCTGCTCGACGCAGTCTGAGAACGATTCGTCGGCGTCTGCACATGCCACCCAGCCCGCTAAAAGGTAATTGCAAACAAGCAATGATAAGCGTGAAAAGAAAAATCACAATTAATAAGAAGTAACTCATTTCTCTGCAGGATTAATTTTATATTAAGATTCTGAAGTAAAACGGGATTTGGGAATTTATTAAACATGTGTGTGTGTGTGTGTGTGTGTGTGTGTATTTAGAGTAAATGGCGTTGTGTGGTAATTTCACTCTCCCGATCTCTCTGTCTTTAATTTTTCGATCGCGTCAGTCAACGATGCTCGCTAAACATCATTATAAAATTACCACCCATACAAAGTGCCTACTCTACGTTACAGATTATGGGTGCAATGCACTATTGAAATCGGTAAAAATTTCACGACTGAGCATTTCAGGAAATAATAGTGTCAATATTAAGAATATTTTAGTGAATGGATGAGCATCATTCGTGAACTGCGGCGTTCGCCTATATGATGGCTTGAGTGTAGGCTGGGCAATGCTCTGTCGTTCTTCAGCAAAAGAACGTTGCTTTGAACCTTATTCTCTCGCAATATTTAAAGTTCCACATCCCGCTCATAAAGAGCCTATTTTATGAGGTGCATTGCGGAAACTTGTAACACAAATACCAAAAAACTTTATAGTAGCATCTTCAAGTTCGGTTTTATTTTTACACCGACATCCCTAAAAAGCGATGCAATTTTCTCTGTCGGCTTCAAATAAATTCTACAGCGCCGAGCATCAATATTTTCAAATTTAGGAAAAAAGTGTTATTTAGTGGCATTGCTTGAATAATTTAGGAGCAAAGTTTTCTTTATTTGTCTCATATATAGCAGGATTCTGTACCCGATTCCCTTCCTGAAGATCAAAACGCTCGTTAGCGGCGAGAGCTGACAGTCAGATTTTAATTTCTGCCTCACTCACTCCACTTCCGTACTATTAGCTTAGGCTTTTGACCGGTTTAATGAGCCCCTGAAATTTCAGATGCTTTTTATTTAAGAAAATATGTAAGAATGGGATTTATGGAACGTATGATGCATGCTGTGCACTTGCAGTACTTCGCTTTAAAATAAACTGCTCACAATAATAATCAGTTTTCGGGGAAGAAAATTTATGTACTTTTCAGCTTTAAATCAATCTGTAGCGGAAATTTAAAGGCGGACGTTACACCGTCAATTTTAAACAATTTGGTGTTTGTGGGTCAGCCAATATTCGATGGGATCGGTTACGGCCGGCAGTGCCTGCTCTTACACGGACGAAATTATCGGTGGATTACAGGTTGCCGTGCTATGGGAATCCAGGTCACTGGTACAACAAACAGAATTTCACAAATACAAGACCTTTTCTAGGTGCACGTTTTTTCGTGGTCAGTTTTATCCAAAACCATGATTGCAGTCAGATTTTATTATCATAAAGTGATCGAAACAAAATTACAGTTACACATAAATTTTAAATTCCCGATGAATTCGACGTTTGAAGTGACTATATAAAAGTAATCGAAGCCAAAAATTTATTAAATTTATGGCGTCTCATTTAATCTCCACGTGCTTTCAGTCGATGCAGATTTTTTGAATTTAGCAATAAATGCTTCAATAAACTTAGCAATACAAGGGTTTGTGATATACAATATAATTTCCTCCATAGAAATTTTCAATTCTTTAAGGCATACTATCTGAATTTGTAAATGCAAACAATGCTCGCAATAATGAAAAATAATTTTTGTTATATATTGAACCTCATGAACTCTCGGATTTATACGAATAAAAAATTAAATGAAAATCCAGAGGTGGAACCATAACTGACGGAATGTTTTTCACTAATACGCTGTGCCAGGATCAAGTGGAGGCATATATGAAGATTTTCACTTATAGCTATATGAGGAGTGTTGTATTAAATACCGATTACAAACTACGCTGCTGCAAGGCTGTTCGCCGTTTAGCTCATGAGCGTCTATAAGTAGCGTTGACAGTTAGGAGTCTTCAGTAGACATTCATGGCCACTCACACGTATTTCACTCACTCGCTAAACACGTGCATCATTCTCTCACTCACTTGCCGCACACAACATCAGCTTACACACAAAACGCACGCAACATCTTTTCACTGACAAAACCAGCTGAACATTTTTCAACGTCTTGTAGGATTGCCTCACGACGATCAAAGTGTGCTGTATTCCCTTACCATAGCAGGCCTAGCTGATGATAAGGGTTCTAAGCTTCCATGTACCGTGGTCATACATCTACCATCTTTACGAGAGGCGAGAAATTTTTTGGCACGTTCGCAATTAATGCGAGTATCTCAGCCTTACATCGACAATAAGATAGGACCTGTAACCCTTTTTTTATGCTTACATGCGACTCGTATAGCCTTTTCTTCTGGGGATCAAAAAAAGGGCGTAGCGGTTTCTGATTTCGATAAAAGGACGTGTGGCCTTTCCAATTGAAGCGATCTAAGGGCATATAGCATTTTCTTATAGCGATCAAAGGACGCGTTGCATTTTCTTATATGAACAGAGGACCCGTAGCCTTTTCTTAACTGCGATCAGAAAACGCGTAGCCATTTATAGGAGCGATCAAAAGTCGCATAACCTTTTCTTTACTGCGATCAGAAAACGCGTAGTCTTTTCTGAAACCAACCAAAGGACCCGCAACACTTTCTTACAGCGATTAAAAGATACGTAGCCTTTTCTTACTGCGATTAAAGACCACTCAGCCTTTTTTCACTGAGACCAGGAAATGCGCAGCCTTTCCTTTATACGATCACAAGGAGCGCAAGATACCGTAACGCGATCCTGTGAAAAGGAGCCTAGCTGACTCTTGCAAGACAATTTCCTACGGTGTATGTTGAGCGACCCAAGTGCATTTTGGCTCCAGTCATGGGTATCGGTTTTCTTTATCCAATTTTGGGTAAGAATTCGTGCGAGGCGTTTCCGAATTTTCCTGTTTATTGTTGTGGAATTGAAATAAAATTCAATCTAGGTTCAGTATGCATCGGTCAATTTGAGATGCATGTTGCTTCCCTTGCTTGTGTAAAGAACTCATAACCTTACATGGCTCTTGGTTTCACTTTAATGATTTTGGCATGAAATAGCTTTAGTTAGTTCGTGAGAATCAACTCAATCGTACTGTGTGTAGATCAGTTTCGCGTTTCATCACAGCAGCATTTTTTTATAAAACGAGTTGTGTGTCTTATTAAACGAAAAACTGGTTTTAAGGAACTCTTTCTCTTACTGAAATCTAAATGCAATTATCTCCTTCTCTCCTACTTACTATTTTTTTGTAGGTAATTATGATGACAAAAGCTGGAGGCTCTCGATTCTAATTCCCTTTCCCTCAATTTTAGATGGAATCTTAAAAAATTCGGCAAAATGTTTGCCTCCCTAACTTCGACTTCGTCAAATTTTCCCAAGGATATTTTCGACTGAACTTAAATCAGTGAAAAGTTATTGGGCAGATTTCTAGCAATGTACACTCGATTCGCAATATTCTGCAACTTTTTTAATTGAAATTATTATAATGATGTTTGGTATTACTTTTAAGTTGCAGGAAACTCGAGTCGATAACTTTTCCCGGTCGCATCATGTAGTTGGAAAAACTGTAATGGACTACTATTTACTTTCTAATTTCTCTATTTAAGCGTGAAGATGTATCGTTTTATTTTTAGATTCGTTTTTATTGCAGTCTCGACCGTAATTTTGAAATTAATGAAAAATTAATAATAATTAGATTATACTCGATTACAAACTTGGCAATATTACTCCTTATATTTAAGTTAAGTTTATAAAAGTTCTTATCAGGCACACGTCAATAAATAGCATTATTAATCAGTGGGTGCACGCTATAGATGGTAATTGCATGATGTGTTGATATCGAGTGCATTCGATGCTTGTTTGGATATGGCAATATTTTCCTTAATTACGATGCCTCTTTTGATCGCGTGTGAATAATCGACCCAGTTTGCTATCAGTTTGCCTCGTTTAATGAGCGTCTCGTTTGATCTCTTATCGTTGTTTGCAAATACATCAAGTCCTCAATTACCCTGCGTTAGCTCTATTAGTTATCTCCTCCAAGCTTTAGACAAGCGTAGTGAACGATTGCATCGAGAAAATTCGTCGCGGTATGGCACATAATTTTTAAGCTTATCCTAATTCTACCTACGTTAATATTGCCGGATTTTTAAAGAAAAATTATCGTTCAGTTGGAAATTTGTCTACTCAAAAATAACTTATTAAATTACTTGTCTTTTGACATAGTTTTCTTCACACTTAATGAGGCGCAAATTGTACCTGTCTATTATTATTACATGTAATCCTCATTATCAATTTATTTATTCCCCGCTGTTATAGCTTTGCAATTCAATATAGAGCTTGACTGTTGCTTGCTCTGTGTCTCGATAATAACATCTTCCCGGAAACATAGGGATATGCAAGTTAAATGAAATGAATATGTGATTGTGATTACATGAATATGTGATTGTGATTACATGAACTCGTTCTGACGGCGCTAGAATCTCAGCAGTTGGCAATTATAGAATGTATTTGCGAATTACTTGATGAATTTTCAAGTGGCAATTTAAATATCTACGATGAATTTTCAAGTGGCAATTTAAATATCTACGATGAATTTTTAAGTGGCAATTTAAATATCTACGGGAATGATCGAAACGTTTTATGAAAATTTTTTAATATTCTAGTGAAATATTATGAATATATAGAAAAATTGAAACAACTGTCTGAATATATATGAGTAAATTAAGAGACATACGTGTTTCTACAGCGAGAGAGCAGAAATAATGCTTTACTAGGAAATATATTGAATAAATTAATTTTATGTAAGTAATTTTAAATAAGTTTTTTATATTTTTCATTGAACTCTATACTTCTTGATGCAAAATATTATTCTGAGGTAGAAAATGAAAGTATATTATGAAAACTTTTAAAAATCTGTTTCGCGTTTCTTTACACATGTCCTGCAGAAAATTTTTTGCTTTAATTAGGTAGAGGATGCACGTCAGACGAAGAGCTATTAATCTTAAAAGAAAATATTCTCTCTCTACCAGCTATTTGGGGTTTAAATTGCATTGTATATTAGCTGTTCAACGAATTAACGTTGTTTCAATACCATTTGTCCGTAGGGTCTCCATAAAAATTAATATCAAATAAAATTTATTGGTTTCGTTTTATGAGCAACTCTAATTCATTGAATTAAAAAAAATAATCTACTGAATTTCCCTTGTTCCCGAACAGACATCGATCAGACACCGTCAACGCCACACCTGCTGAGCTAAAAGCCCAAGACTTTCAGGTGAATTTATGAAGACTTTATGGAATATATCACGAGAAAATATTACGATAGATAATCATAATGTAAAATTTACCTGGTAACACTTTGGTTTTGCTAGAAACTGCTGTCGAGTTCCAAAATCATGTATAATGCATTTTTTACTATACGTTTGATTCTTCTATCTTAATTATTAACTTATGTCAAGTTACGGACTCGCAACATAACTTCAACTGCGTATTTATTAATAATTATAGTCGCTAAATTGCCCATACGTGATGAATTAATTCACTTTTTACCGCTTTACTTCGCACTAATTTCATGTGAATGAATGAAAGATGCAGTATCAAAACAGCTATAAACATTTTTTTATTTGCCTTTTCTGCACATGAACCCTGAGCACAAATACTTTTATTTATAATTTGCAGTACCATCATTCTACGCCCTAACCGTTCATTATTGTGAGTGAACCAAGTTATAAATATCAAAGAAATTCCAACCAAGTTTTGACCCGACAACGTTTTAATTGCAATCTTCTCATGGCATTAAATGAGATCATGAATAGATCGTGATGTTGGGACATACAGTGATGGTGATGAACGTGCGTTGCTCCAAAATTATCATCTTGAATGAATGTATAACTTGAGAATAAATAAATAGGTTTTCAAGAACCGGCTGTATTCAGTGTGACCAAGACATTAATAGCTGAATTTCAAGCAAAGTTTGCTTGTATTTTATTTTATAATTTATACATGAGTATATACAGTATAGAACGGTGGCTGAAATACTGACAAATTTTTAATAAGCGTCAAATAAATTGTTTTGCCCTATATACACAATAAATTTTTGACTAATTCATGACACTCAATGAATGAATTCAGTTCTCACCGAACCATTGTTACTAACAGGCATATAACAACTTTTTTTGCAACGTATTTTTTTGCTTACTGACAAGTTTGCTGTAATCATTTTAAAATAAATTCAACAGGTTTGCATTACGGTGATTGAGGAAATTTTTTTTCGCAACGTATTAAATGCTTGTTAACAAGTTTGTAGTAATCATTTGGAAATTAATTGAACAGGTTTGCATTACGGTGATTGTGGCAATAATTTTTTTGCAACGTATTAAATGCTTGCTAACAAGTTTGTAGTAATCATTTGGAAATTAATTGAACAGGTTTGCATTACGGTAATTGAGGCAATATTTTTTTTGCAACGTATTAAATGCTTGTTAACAAGTTTGCTGTAATCATTTGGAAATTAATTGAACAGGTTTGCATTACGGTGATTGTGGCAATAATTTTTTTGCAACGTATTAAATGCTTGTTAACAAGTTTGTAGTAATCATTTGGAAATTAATTGAACAGGTTTGCATTACGGTAATTGAGGCAATATTTTTTTCGCAACGTATTAAATGCTTGTTAACAAGTTTGCTGTAATCATTTGGAAATTAATTGAACAGGTTTGCATTACGGTGATTGAGGCACGACAGCTCGCAGGCCTGAACATGGACCCGGTGGTGTGTGTACAGATCGGCGACGTCAAGAAATACACCTCCGTCAAGGAGTCCACTAACTGCCCTTACTACAACGAAGTGAGCACTCAACCCGCATGTAATGAATGCATGGCGGCTACTCGGGAACTTTAAACCGTGATCGTTATTTTCATTTTCAGGGAATTTTATTGTAAATATTGTCTCATTTATTACCAGCGATATCTTCGTCTTTGGAACATATATTAAATTGATAAATTAGAAGTTCGTAGTCAGTAAATGAAGAGCGCAAACCGTCAGATTTTTAACTAATGTTAATTTGAAAAGGTATGTAGTTTTCATGGTGCAGTATGCTTTAATGAACCCTAATTGATATCACCCATACATAAATTTAATATACTTTTGTACTTCAATTTCTCTGGCAGTACTTCGTGTTTGATTTCCACATGGCGCCCGCTATGCTCTTCGACAAAATCATTACGCTTACGGTAAGTGCATGCAGCGACCTTATGAAAAAATTTTAGATGGAGTATTTTCGTCAAAGCAAGTTATGATTAAAACCCACCTGCTTTTGGAAATCTTTAAAATAATTCAATAATTGGAATTGGAGAAGTCAATATGTGATATCAGTATCCACTGTAACGCAATTTTTGAGTGCCTAGTAAACGACCGGGTTTACTAAAAACAAATTAATTAGTTTCTAATTATCAGTCACCGAGACTGCGTCTCGATGGTCCAATGTCCAATGTCATTTCGAAGGTGAAATTTTCACGTCCAACTAATCATTTCGGAGGTGATTATCGATCATTATCCTATAAAGCAAATTCATTTTAATCTCAAATTTATTCCTACTTGGAAATTATTTATTTGTTCATAATTGCATTTTTCTTCAATCGATGTCCGTACAAAACAACAAAAGGTTGTATGTTAATTTTTTTTAAATGTTGAATATTGCATTTTATTCGAAACATACATGTTCATAGAGCAACATCCCCAATGTAGAAAACTATTTGAAATGTTTCCGTGAACCTGATATGGAAACGAACCTATTTCTATAACCATGCAATACATTCTATGTATTTTTTGGTATATTTGACTCAGAAAATATATAGGTACCTTGGCTTTTTCTCGTTATGTGCTTGCAGCTCACTTCATGCAAGACCTAGAGTTGTTGTAGTTGCTCATTAATTTATTGTTGTATATTGCCGGACCTTTTGAAAATCTGCCGGAGTTCAGGCTTTTACTCAAGTTCATTATAGAATATTTTCCATCGTGTCGAAAATTTCATTTGTCTTTTGTTCAAAATTTATTTTCCATGTAGTTTTTCCACTATATCTCTACTTGAATATCCTCTTCCTAAAAAATCAAGTTCTTCTTTCATTCTACTTGCTACAGGTTACTTATATAGTTCAAATTTTCAGTTCATTCCCTAAAAAAGGGCTGAATTTATGACTGACTGTGTAGTATTTGTCTACAAAATCTTTTTTCCATCAAAATTGTTAGATTTTTTGCTCTATATCATGTAATTTTACCCTAAAAAGGATCGAAATTTTCAGGCATTACACTCCAAGAAGTTCTTTTCGAAGGGCGAGTTTATAGGAAGCTTCAAGCTGGACCTGGCAACAGTACACAGGGCTCCTGGTATAACAATTCGATATGAGAATATTAATAAGTTCGTATGTTCGGTATGACGAACCACTTTGCTACACGAGCTTTACGCTTCTGGTCTAAACTCAAGCGTCGAAAATCATCGGTGCATTTTCCTACGCCATCAAACAAAGACTATCGTCAGACCATGATTAACCGCTGATTCAATATTTTGATTCTTTAAATTTAACTTTCAATTGAACATTTGCTGATGTCATTCGGTGATAATTTGTTCTGATTAGCATAAAGTTAAATACCTGCTGCTATTCGGGGCTTGTGTTTGAAAGACAGTCGGACAGCGATGATGAGCCGTTGATTTTCTGCTCAGGTTTAACTGGTGTACCGTGCACTTCTAGGCGCTTGATTTTGCTTTGCTTTTCTTGTATGTAGTTTCGCTCTTATCAGCGATCGAAAAACCCAATGAAAAAGAAACGAAACCCTGTCCCGATTAAATGGTCACCATGATTTGAAGTCTCCACGAAAAAGCTTTTCAACATAATTTTTTCGTTGTCAATATCATTACATATTCTAAACGTAATCCATTGTGGTATCAGGAGAATGTTGATCTACAAACTTTGGAAAAGGAAAGCGCCTAAACTACAGCGTGAATGACGAACAAGGTACATTTCAGTATCATCTTACTCAGCAATCATTTCAAATTCCGGAATTATTAGGATTCGATTATTCTTAACAAATTTATTTGAAAAAATAATCTTGCAACACTTGCTCCATTCTTTGATTCATAGCTTGAAGAATTTTTGATGGCATCCATGTCAAATAATCTTCAACGACACTAATCGCAAGCCTAAAATTATATACTTTGATACTTTTCTAACTAGAAACGGCTAAAAATTTTAAAGTATATAATTATGTTCTCATTATAAGAACAATACCATACTCTCCGATCAATATTAGTAAATTTAAACTGAATGATTTATTTGAAACAATCGATTGATTTGGACAAAAATTCCAGTGTATCATTGAAATATGAGAAAATCGTCTGATGGTAAATCATAGCACAAACCTAAATGATCTCACTCGTCATATATTTTAGGCACTATTGCTTCCCCGAAATCCGCACTCACCTTAAACTTCTTGGTGCGCAAATTACTCAATGCTTGCCGTAATGTTTCTCTCTCGAATAATGGTAGATTTTGTTCCTATCAAATAGTCAAAATATTACACTACGCCGCATGAACCGTTTACTACACTCAATAAGTATTTTAACAGACCCGCTAGATAATTCATTTCAAAAGGTGATTTTCGAACAATTCGGCTGAGTACATTTTCCCTTCCAATAGTGTATGCACCAAAACTGCGTTTCTACCATAGCGACGATTGCATTATTTTCACGTAATATGCACTTTACATGACACTTTGAGACCTGCTTTACTAGTGTATTGGTGATTTATTATACCTCTTATAATATTTTTTTGGTAAAGTAATTATGCAGGATACGACTATCAATTATATTAATTTTTTACATAATTTTTAGCGCATTTTCTCATTTATGGAAAAAATGCACCATTGTGCTCGCCATGTCCGTCCGTCCGTCTGTCTGCCCGTCCGTGATTTCATGTTTTCGTCGACGAGAAAATGCGCTCTGTCACTCACTGCTAGGTCTGATAAGGACGAGGACGACATCGAAGGGTCAGTGTCAGTTTATAAATTGTTCGAAAGTTAAACCAATAGAATGCTGCTATTGAATATGTTCTTCGGATGTCAATTTTAATATGGAATAATTTCATAGCCATATGTCTTCATAAGATGAAGTTCCTTTAAGCAGGTTTCATTGAAGACCAGAGAATTCGTTTTAATGAAAAAATGATCTATTGAAATATGATATAATCTATTGAAAAAATTGTCAATAATACGAATTCTCTGGTCTTCAATGAAACCTGCTTAAAGGAACACTTATGACAACCTATATTAATAAGAAGAAGTGCAGACAAAATTAAAATTTTTTCAGTGAATATGAGAGGAATTTTAACCATTTTATATTCCAGCATTCCATTTCAACTGATGAGCTACAATAATATTATAGATTTATTAATGAAGCCCTCGCTGAGATCCAAGAACAAATGAATATTATTTTGGGAGGCTGCGCGGCAAGTTTTTAGGTTAAATGAAAATATTAAGCATCATAAACATTATCGCTGGATCTAATTTTGAAATGTCATCACTCTATTTTGAAATGGATTTGGAAAATTTTTGTCATACATTATTTATTTCTTTAGGCATAAATGCTTTTCTTAGTTTCTACGCATACAAATAATGATCACTATTGATTAGTTCTGAGGTTATTCTTCAGGTGTAATCTAGGTTATTTAAAATCAGCTCAGTAATTGAGCTCAGATCTGAAATCAAATCAAATCATACAACTGTATTATTCCCATGATTAAATCCGCTATGTGATTGGATCATTCTTATTTGAAGCTATTCATGTTAATAGCCATGATGAATATGACGCAATAAATTTGAGTCTCACATGCCAGTAGATGCAGTGTTCTAAATTTTTTATGAAATATAGAATAGCTGTTGCATTCCAATGTGAGTAACGATATTTCATTCAAGAAAAGTGTTGCAGGATTCTTTGTGCACATCTTTTCGGAAAGAATTTGTCGCAGCTCTATGGCAAAAATACTATTAGCCTATTATAGATACGAAGTTAGTTTCCTGATTTTCCACAACTTCTATAGAAATTAGTACTAGCCTCCAGTTAAAAAAAATTTATGTTTAATTAAGGTAGACAAGATGAAATTCAGATTAGGACATGAACTTAATTGCGCTCGATTTACGAACTTAATATTGAATTTCTTTAATGAATTGAATTCATAAATTAGCTTCAGCGAGTAAATTTTTGAACGGCGTCTATGGGTTGAACAAAAAAAAAAAAGAATGGACGCATGAACTATAATATTCGAGAACACTATTTTTTACCACGATTTAGTTAGAAAAGAATTTTATTGAAGTGGCTGGCCTCAATAAGCTTGTCAAATAGATCCTGGGAATTAGATGCGATGGGGTTTTGTTCACGGCCGTTTTGCCTAACAATCACCCGGTAAACACAAGTTTAATCCATGTCTTCGATCAACGATGTATTCCGTATGCAACCAAGCCTAACAGAAGAAACACGAAGTTTAAAAAGATTCAAATATTTCAACACTTATTTATCTCCACGGAGCACTGACACAAACAATTTTGTTTTTCACATTAATTCACCTTGAATTTGAAGCTCACACATTCACGTCGATGGAGAATCCATTTGCAATCTCGCGCTAAAAGATCAAGCTCAAAGCTCGACCGTCAAAACTGTAAAGCCCAGCTCTAAATTTATTCTTTTGATCATAAGGCAGCGGTGCTATCAGCACACCGTACGTAAAGCGGGGACAGAGATTTGAGTGACAATGCAATAATATTTGAAATATTGCTTTAAATAACAGAAAATTCGTTGTTAAATCTTCTTAGAAATCCTCTGAAGCTGACGTATTTGTTTTACGGATATTAATAATAGATTAATCATATCAGCAAATCAGTTCATTCACTTATTATAAATCTTTGATATAATACTAATGTCATGATGATATAGTACGTATTCTAGAATTAAGACTTCGATGAGACGACAAGTTTCTATTGATAGAATAAAACAATAATCTAAGATTATTGCAGTTTTTCTGTTATTCACAGAAGTCTCGATAGAATATCAATGAAAACAGAGAAATTGAAGAACCTGTTTTTATACTAGAAACATTTATTTTGTAATCAGACGAAAAAAAATCCGTTCTTGTAAAATTTACTTCATTGATTCAATGAGCAGTGTGAATAAACGCTTATTAATATCTGAAGCCGGGCATACACCGAAATTTGAAAATACGTCGTTCCATTTGATGTTTTTCCATGCCCAACATGGAGAAAAAGTGTTTCGATTAATGTTGCACGTTGCATCCTGATTTTGTTGATCATTTTCGTTGAATTTGTGTACTAAATACTTTAAACTAATGTAACGAAACATTTACTCGAATAGAAACATGCAACTCTGATATGTGTTTATGAACTTCATGGATTTAGTGTATGTTGGTTTATCTACTTGAAATAATTAATACTTATTTATTAATATAAAAAATGTAACTAATGTTATTAAATAACGGATACAATTTGCAGTAAATTCGTATCGTCGATTGTGTATAAATGTTCTTTACTTTTATATTCCCGCTAAGCCGTAGAACTCGCAGAAAGTAGCTACATTGTTTGACTTGGATCTCTCTGATTTATTTAACTCGACTTTAAACTCAATCGAATTTATCCGTAAAATATTGCTTATATTATTTTTAAATACCTGCTTCTTAATGATCTTTTGTAAAAATCCCTGATAATGTTCTCCCTGCCACCCTCAGGGCCACACCCGATGGGTACGTTGCCATTTCTGCTACGCCGTAACACTGCCTCTCTTTACGCAATTTCAGTCGTCCCTTTGGTGGTTTCCTATCATTTTTAAGACTTGCATTGCCGTTTCCTCAAGTGCATTATTGTTTCATTCTCACGTTTTCATTTTCTCTCCCATCATATATATTGTCTCCCTGGCATTATCGCTGTCTCATTCCATTGTACTACCCCTATGCATTACCACTTCCCCATTCCATTGTTACTACCCTAATGCATTACCACTGCCCCTTATTCCATTGTTACTACCCCAATGCATTATCACTTCCCCTTTTTTTATTGTCACAGTCCCATTGCATTGTTACAGTCATATTTCAAAGTCATTACTTTCACTGGGACTGCAGGTGCCATATTGCATTGCCCCAGCCTCCATTGCATTTCGACTGCATCGTTGCATTGTCACTGCCCCATTGCTACGTCACTCACTGTCTCAGATTCAGTTGCCTCCGATGTTTTATTGTGTTTATGTGTCGTTGCTGTTGCCACGTTTTCACAATATCTTCATATTTCCATGGCGTTCCTTGTCTCTCTCTTGACGTGCAACTGCATTCAGCTGGCAAAAAGTTTTTTTTAATATCTCTTCGACCGACTTGATCTCGCACAGCCTCTCGTTCAACAACGTTTAGATTGTCAGTTGATACTATAGCTTTCTTAAGCAATCGAAGTTCAGATGCTTAAAAAAATTCGAGTCACGCCTCACTTAATAGAGTTGGATTTTTAAATACATTCTTTTTAGCTGTGTGAAATACACATGTCAGGAAAAGTTTGATACTTCAAGTTCAAACTAGTGAGCACAAGAAGACAACTTTGTTAGGAAATCTGAGACACTTAGAATAGAAGTGTCGGCGTTGAAGAAATAGGCCCATGGCCTGTTGCCGATTTTTGAACTTTTCGTGACTTCGTACGGCTTCTCACAGCAAATGTCTGCCAAACCCTGCCGGACGAGAAGCATCGATCTTTGAAGCGTTTGCTTGCATTACATGGGACATGCGTCTTATGGCATTACACTGAAAAGTTTGGCGCTTTCATGCACCCATAGGGAAGCGCAAAGCGTGAATTTATTACCAAACTGGGGCCAATTCCTGAGCTATTTACTGCTCTGGAATCTTAACATACGTGTACAACCGACGCTATAGTTGTGCCCGAACATATGACGATTGAACGCAAAGATGTGAATGTCTTGCAAGTTGCGGCCTGATTTTTGATTGTTTTTAAAGGCAAGTTCTTTTTCGTAAGAAGTTCATTTAGAACTGATGACAAAGGGAGATTTTTTTATAGATAACCAATAGAACGAATTGTGTTAAATGTGGTCGTTTTTCATTAGTTGTTTCTCCGAAAAAAACTCGTCTTTCACAATTTACTGAAGATCTAACGTAAACATTTTTAATTGATTTACAGCCACATATGGCTTGCGTTGCATGTTCTACATGGTTGATTAACTTAATTGCACGGAAATGGTATCTAAATTAAGTCGCTAATTAAATGACAGGCATAAATGACAGCAAGGTTACCCAGCATGTGACACTATATTTGAGTACTTCCCATGAACCTATTCACTTGTATGAAATGGAATGTCGTTGAAGTAGAATTTGTTCCATGCTTCATGAATTATTGTAAAATATCGAGGTAAGATATGATCGAGGTATGTTCATAAATTAAATCTCAGAATAACAGTGTGATCGGCTAACATTTTATCATATATTTCAGTCTAACCAGTACTTTATTTTAATCTTTCTGTTGATATATTCTCAATCATGTCGCTAATTTTTGCTTCACACGCAGAGAAGTATAACGAGCACAATGCCTCAGTGATATTTGCGCACTCCATAGAGCGCATTTCTCTGACGTTATTACTTATATTTTTTCTTATATAAATTTATATTATTGCTTGATTTCATTGAGTAATACCAGCTACCACTAGTTGAAGCACATAAGGCAAACGCCCTTTTATTTATACCTCATCTCACAACTTCCCAGTAATTTTTGCCATAAAATTTTTACATTCTTATACATTTATTTCTGTTTTCCTTCTTTCAAATTATTTATATCAGAAAATGTTTCCCAGCCGACCTCGGTAACTTCCTCACTATCCTCGCAAGTTAAACGTTAAAGCAATGGAATATCCTGCGACTTTCAATTTACCAATTGTTTTATTTGACTAATTGCTTACTGGAACGATGATTCCAATCCATCAATCCATTGTCTCAGACGAATTCGCACGAATCATTTGGAACTCGTATTACTTTGGAATCCCGCATTGGAATTACTTCTTTGTGGGCATCTTGGATATATTCATTCGAATTCTCATTCTATTCTTATTCTAGGGGGAATATCTCCCAAGCTGGCAAGATGTCTAAACGTTCAATACGAGTCAATGGAATTTGAACCTATTCTTCACTCACTTCTCAAGATGTTAAACTAAATATTGTTAACTTAACTTCTAAAATTTCCTTCTCATGAAAATTATTCGTTTCAAATTTTTAATCATTAAATTTTTCGGGCTGCAGTTATTATCTTTATGATTTCTTCCAGCATTCTTGATTTAATCATAAACTTAATTCATGAGTTATGATCGCGCATGCCGTCAGTGAATACCGCTTCACAAACTCAGGAACCTCCTCCTGCCGGACGGGGTGCCGGCCGAGCGCCAGCGAGCCAAGTTCATCGTCCGCATTTACCGCGCCGACGGGCTTCCCAAAATCAACTCTTCAATTATGGCGAACGTCAAAAAAGCTTTTACCGGGGACTCGAAGGACCTAGTGGACCCTTACGTACAGGTGTCTTTCGCCGGGCTGTCGGTGAGTGTCTCCGTTCTATCATTAGGTATTGGCATAATTATATTAGCCAAAATTATTTCAGTGCTACCATGTGATTTTGGGTTTGCTAATTTACTATTTTTTACGTATTTACGGAATTTACGGATAAAATCACCCAAAAAGTAACAAAATTAACAAGGGACAAGGTATCAAAATGCAGTAAGCTCTATTTTAAATTATTAAAGATTAATTGAAAAATGTTCTTAGTTCCATATACGGCTGAGATGAATCTTCGCGTGAAAGTTGGATGTTTTTGATAAGCGAAGATCCTTCCATTTTTCAATACAGTAGAATGGGTTTTCATAGTTGTACAAATGTTCGTATGTTTGTCCAGCCAGAACAGTTGTACGATGCATTTTTTCGTTCATAAATATATATTACATTATCATGTTTCAAATTCGTTGAATTATTATCATGTTCCGCGTCGTAGCGGAATGTGAAAGAAAAATGTTACAATATAAGACGGCTGTGATTAATGGTCACATATCATAATTTAAGAAGTAACTGAATTACAGAATGTTTCTTTGCTTAGGCATGGAAAAAATCGAAAAAATATGTTACTAGTGGGTTTGCTGTACAGAAAAAAGCGTTATTTGCTGAACTGCTTGCAGTAGTGGCTAATTTAATAAGTCTTTCTCTCATCTGCTCTTGATAAAATTAATTTTTCCGACAAGTTTAACGAGAGAAAAATTACGGGCATTATGTGTCCAGGGCCGAACATCTGTAAAGAAGAACACAGCGTGCCCGAGTTGGAACGAACAGGTGGTGTTCTCAGAAATGTTCCCTCCTCTCTGTCAACGCGTCAAAGTTCAGCTCCGAGACAACGACGCTGTCAACGACACAGTCATCGGCACGCATTTTCTGGACCTCACACAGTTCTCCAACGACGGCGACAGAGGCTAGTGAATAGTATTTTAAAACTGAAAGTATGTTTTATTATTCGCGATGGTCAAGAACTAATGTATATTTTCATTATTTTGACATTTAAAATTTGTTCCAGAGAAGCAAAATTTCAAGCCTGAAAATTGGCAATGACATACGAGCGCCCTGACCAATAATCCTTATTCATTGTGGCACGTAGATCCTCCAAATACATAATACCATTTTAGATTTAAAGTTTTCTGGATTTTTTTGTAATGAAAAAAAATCCATGCCTTGATAAATGAAATCCATATTTATCTGTTTCTGTTCAGGTTTCCTTCCTACGTTTGGCCCAGCTTACGTCTACCTGTACGGCTCGACGCGAGACGGCAGCGTGATGGACGAGCATGCCGCTCTCAACGCAGGCATGGGCGAGGGCATCGCGTACAGAGGGCGCCTCCTGCTGAGCGTGCGATGTCAGATCACCGACCACCTCGATGTCGCTCCGTCTGAAGTTGAAGTTGAAAACACCATGCCAATTCAGGAGGTAATTTAATTATAACACTGATTTGATAATGGTGGGGATGCTACGAAACAAATAGTAATTTGAGGTAAAGTATTGAAATACTTTCAATGAGGTTTTATTGGTCCTACTAAAATCTACTAGTTCGAATTAAGGATGGCCAAACGAGACGATAAGCGAATAGAAACTGATAACAAGGTACCAAAATACAATAAAAGACATTAAAATATATTTATATTTTTCCATATGGAAATATTACTAGGATCAGTGTTAAAACGTGTAAATCATTTGGGAGTTTGATGTTTAACTAAAAAATTAAAAGTGTGACCAGTTTGTAGCTGTTAACCAACCGCATTTTCTGACACGATCCGTTGTGCGAAGAACTGTGCATTTTTCGTCACCGGAAAGATTTAATTTCAGTATTTACATTGTGAATGTTCTAAAAAGTTACATTGGAGAAATTCGTTCGCTATATCTATTTAAATAACTACTCGTGCAATAATTTGATCATTTTGTACAGTCAAACTACGGCAAGAACGAAGAGTTCTTGCTGTTCGCTTGTGTGCACGAGGCCACGATGATCGAGAAGCGCGTGGCAGACAAGCAAGTCAGCTTCGAAATCTCCATCGGCAACGCCGGCAACTCCTTCGACGGCTACGCTGCCATGCGGCACTCAAGCGGCGACGACGAGAGCGAAGAAGAATCGGGTTCGTCGTCGTTATTCATCGAAACATAATGCATTTTATGCCATTCAAATGCAGATATCGAGTTTTTATACCGTTATAATAATAGAAAATGAAAATAAATTTCTATCACTCATGCATTCTCAATTATTTCTGCTGTTTTCATATTTTCACAGCAAAACTGTCCTGTTGACTTATTTCAGAGAAGAGATTGAACAATTTCATGAAACGGGATATCAAGAGTTTTGTTAAGAAAATAATAGCATTGTGTAACTATGTTCTCACGAATTTCATTTACTCATCAGTGGCTTACTAATTTAATAGAACTCCGTGTATACTTATTTGCGATTTTATACAGGCCCAGAGTCAGTGATCGCCGAGTCTTCGATGTGGCAGTCAACCACACCCCCGATGAAACCAATGACCAACGACAAGTAAGGCGTATTGCTGATCCAATCAAGACGAGTAAACGATCACAAACACAGTACCATGCATTATCCAATCAAAACCCAAATGTTCATTACTGTTTAATCAACAAATCGTATAATTTTACCATAATTTTATTTATCCATCTTCAGGATATATTATTTCCTGCCCTACTGGGACGACAAGCCTTGCTTGTTTGTGCGGTCGCTATGGCAAGACCACAGACGCCGGCTCTTCAACTCCAACGCGCTATCCAGAGTTGCTTCCACCCTCGTGCGTGAAGTTGATTTTATTCAATAGGATATATTTACTGGAACATAACCATCTTATTTGCTCATATACAAACTGAGTCTACATCCAAAAAGGTAGTTAAATGTTTGGTTTAAACTCCGAAGACTTTTCCCGTAAGATGATTCTGTCTAACTAATCTCATATAAATGAGAAATTACTGTACAATTGTTTATAAATGTCCTCTTCCATTCTTCACTCGATTACCATCTAATATCATTATTTTATCCGCTCATCTAGCCAAATTGTTTAATTGGAGGGCTAATAGACATTAATTACAGCGGAATAGCGGCTTTTGAAGTGAATTGAATTTCTCAACTGAAAACCACTTTTGTTCACTTGCCGTTCAAGCATGAGAGCTTTCGAAGGCATTTATTTTGACCGAATGTAATCACCGAGAAGGTTTATTTACTGAATTTGATGTTTTTATAGATAATATGATAAAAATCACTTCACTCTTCCGTGTATTTTTATTTGAGTATTTTAATTAGCGGGTGACTGTTTTTTCATTTCATCTTCGACTGTTTGTATTTAGTAGCCAAATTCGAGGTCCAAAGCTTTTATTTTGTTCAATATTTATTTCTTTTATTCGATATCTTTATCTATTAAATATCTTTCTCACTTCATGAAAAAAGGTGTAAGCCTAAAAAGATTTATCTATCATGTTTACTGTTACTCTATGTCGACTCTTGAACTAGTCATGACTGATCTCTTCCATACTTCTGTTCATAAACTATTACAATAATTTGAAATTATTGCCTATCTGAAACTTTTTTTCAATTCTGTCAACTCAGGAAGAAGGGCTGACTGATTTCCAGTCAGTGCTGGATGAGGATGAAGGTCAGCCTGAGCGCAAGCTGCGCGCTGTGCTGGAGCGGCTGATGGAGAGCTGTGATGAGTATCTGGACTTCACGAAGTCTGCTTCGTGCAGCGGCTCAACTGGAGGCAGGACGAGGCTGGACAAGGAGCGTTTCAAACTCTGCATCAGAGAAATTGTTTGTATAACATTTCTTATATCAAGGATAAATGGAAATTATATTTAAAAGCATGGCATGCCAATCGCTTTGATTGCTTTAATAGTTTGTGTTGTTGCATGATTATAACTGACTTTAATATTTAGTTATTAAATGATATAAAAATAGGCGATTTGAATAATTTACCATGAATAAAATTGAAAGATAATTTGTTGCTACGTACGATACTTGAGTACGACGTGATACCTCGCAAAAATACAAAACTGCGTATAATTAGTCTTTGCCTTCTATGAACGTTGAATGATCGAGCATTCTTCCCAATAGCAGAGAAGCGGCAAACAATTTGATTACTACCAAATATTTTGAGTACATGGTTTAAAATATTATTCGTTTGTGATTATTGCTTGACAGGAGTGCATTCACTCGTCAGCCCGCCAGACGAGAGCGACGATCACGAAGCACTCACTCAGAGATCGCTACAAGGCGACGCTGGGCTTCCTCGCGCGCATCAAGCAACTCGTCGAAGACGTGAGTGAACGCAATGAATTCCATTGATGTGGCATACAACTGAGTAGAAGAGGATTGAATATGATTTTTTACGCTTGAATTTAATTTTCTAGAAGGTGTCATAGTCATTGCTATGAATTTTTGTAACATTTGCGATGAATTCAATGGACGTATCAATTAAACAATAATTGTTTTCATTGTTCACTATTAATTGGTAAAGCATTCAATGATAACTTGATTTCAAGTATCGAAATGCTTATAATTAGTTTGCATGACAATAATTGTCGAATACTCTTAAAGTAAACTTCGATGGTTTGAACGCTTTGCAATTTAAAAAATCAGTAAGGTCGAAATGGATATGTTGGTAAATTTCAGCATTTTGCTCGGCATCCTAAAATTTCGGACTCTAGTAAAAATATGAGCATGAAAATTTCATGATTCATTTGCGTATCAGCTTTTTTGTTGGGAGCAATGTCATGTTTGTTATAGATTCATTACTTTGATGGAAGTTTGATTTATCCTGAATCATTCATGGTCTCATTCTCAAATCTAAAAATTGTGTAGGAAAGTTTTGTGATACTTTTTAAAGATCGTACTTAATGACTTGCAAACATTAACATAATTGTTCCAATAATTGTAATGAAGTCATTGGTTATTATGAATTTCTATCTTTTAAATTTAATTGTACATATAAAACGTACGTAACCTCTCTACGTAAGTTTTCGGTAGAATGTCCTACTGATATAAAATTTACTTTAAGATTAAATAATTTATCAATAGATTGAGGAATTTAAATTCAATTATTTACTTCCCGTCAAATCACGTCACTGACTTATGCGCAAAGAAATTATTTCCAGAACCAGATCTCAATATTTTTAGTTCTGAAGGATATAATTCTATGCACATTTTTCAAAACAGATCCTTGAATATAAAATAAAATTCAAGCTGTGCACACAAAACAATTGGTAATTTTACTCTTCTATTACACGAAATAGAAATCATATAATTAGTTTATGAACTGATGAATCTTTTTAAAACGATCCTCTTACAAAAAAATCGAAAATTAACTCAATGTATAACCAGTGCATAGTCAAAATAGTCATATTAGACTTCAAATACTTACACGACTACTTCTAATTAATTCTCCAGTCGTTAAAGTCTTTTATTTATATCGTCAATTAATAGATGAAATTTAAGTTTACGCATATAACTCTAATTCCTCAACCCGGCAGCCGCAGCATAGTCTGCCCGACGTGTTCGTGTGGATGTTGAGTGGCGGCAAGCGTGTGGCGTACCAACGGCTGCCCGCTCGCCACCTCATCCACGGCCCCACGCAGGTCGAGCGTGGCAAGCAGTGCGGGCTGCTGCGCACCGTCTTTCTTAAGGTCCGTACTTGACTTAAATGTTATTCCCTTTTGGGGACTCACAGTTCTTTACTTCATGATCGATTATGTTTGACAGATTATTCCCTTACGGGGACTCATAATTCTTTAATTCATGATAGATTATGTTTGACAGATTATTCCCTTACGGGGACTCATAATTCTTTACTTCATGATCGATTATGTTTGACAGATTNTCTTATGTACCTGTCTCTTATACACATCTAGATGTGTATAAGAGACAGATCATATTATCTTTTATGACAATGGCGATTGTGATACTGTCCATGGCATTCTTACTTCCTTCAACGAATTATTTTCTCTGTCTACATTGTATTGTACAATATCATTGATCATTACGCTAATGTTTGGGATTAGATGATATTACACAGGCAAATTGATTAAAAAGAAGGTGATCGTTCATCTAGGAGCAGTGAACGACTCGACTGGATGGTTTTGCATTTATACGACTACGTCTCGTGACTGAGCTCAACTAATATATATTATGGTTTTATTGCATTAAAATTCCGAGATAAAAATCAAGACTATACGAAGCTTAAAATTTCAAATTTCAATTAATAGAGGTGTCTGCCTCCACCATTCCCATGACATGTACAATATTTATTATTTCCTTGTCAATTAATAAAAGTGTTCGCCTTTACTTTTCTCGTTATATGTCGAATAATATTATTTCCTTGATGCTGGGCAGCTGCCAGGCCGCAGGTCGTCAGGCCCTGGAGGCTGGGCTATCCAAGCGAAGCTGCAGGTCTACCTGTGGCTCGGTCTGGCCAAACACAAGAAGCATTTGCTGCCGGGCATCCCGCGGGGCTACGAGATGTGCTACGAGTTCCGGAACATTGAGCGTCCGCTAACTCTGCCACCAACTTCCCTGCATTACTCTGCTAAGCAGGTTTGGGTTCCAGCTCGGTGTTCAATATTTAAGAGATGCTGCAAAAAGTATAATGCTTAGTGGCGGAACTAAAGAAATAAATTTTATTTCAGGAAAAGAATTTTTTATTACAAAAAATTCGCAACAATTAAATCTGAGTGATGTGGAAAAGTTTCTTTTTCGTTCATCCATTGTAATCAATCTCAGCAGATAACATTTTACTCAATTTTATTTATTGTAATTTAGGGGTTTCGAATACTGAACTCTGATAATTATAATCCTTTTAAAAATTGACTTGTGCCATTTCCTGACTGCATAAATACTTATTTAATTTATTCGGACATGAATCAAGAATTAAAACCTCAAACTATTAAATTTAACACAAAACTGTTGCTTCGTATTACAAAATATTTAATAATTTTCCGCTCCATTTTTTCTGTGTCTCAGACCTTCCAGCTGCGAGCTCACGTATACCAAGCGAGGTCGCTGATAGGCTCAGATGCATCAGGGCTCTCTGATCCCTTCGCACGTATAATCTTCGGCGAGCACTGCAGAGTTACTCAGGTCGGGATTTCACCAGAAAATTTGGTTATGATGAGGTATCTTTTTTCGAATTTTGCTTCATACTGCGCATCTTCTTACATTTTTTAACAAACAGAATAATTATTAAGGATATTATTATCAATATTAAGGATATTGTGGTATACAATTTTCCGCATCTTGTGCTACTACTTCATGGTTCTATAGTTATGATATGTATTAATATAATTGTTACCATAAAATTCATGAGGCCTTTTTTGTATTTGAAAAGATTTACGGCCAACAATCCTTTTCCCGAGTAAGCGCTCTGTTTATGTCTGAGTAAATTTATGCCCAAAATTAAAATTATGGTTTGCTTATCTCTCGTCACTTAGAACGATTAGACCGTTTTAGTCCCACACGGCATAATGAATTCAGAAATGAAATATTTGTTCTCTCGCTCTGTGACAGGTTATTGATGAGGCTCAAATTCACAAATGAAATTTCTATTTTTTCGCGCAATGACAGGTTAATGACGAGGCTCAAATTCACAAATGAAATATTTGTTCTCTCGCTCTATGACAGGTTATTGATGAGACTCAAATTCACAAATGAAATATTTGTTCTTTCGCTCTATGACAGGTTATTGATGAGACTCAAATTCACAAATGAAATTTCTATTTTTTCGCGCAATGACAGGTTAATGACGAGGCTCAAATTCACAAATGAAATATTTGTTCTCTCACTCGATGAGAGGTTATTGACGAGACTCAAATTCACAAATGAAATATTTGTTCTCTCGCTCTATGGCAGGTTATTGATGAGACTCTCAGTCCCACGTGGGACGAGTTGCTTATCTTCGACGAGGTTATTGTGTATGGAGTCAAAGAAGAAATTAAAAAAGAGCCTCCGATGGTGGTGGTCGAAATTTTTGATCAGGACAAAGTGGTGAGTTTCAACCGTAGAACTATATTGGGCAAAAAAATTATTTATAACTTGAATTAGGAAAATTTCATGGAATCACTATTTATGTTTGACACTGTGAAGAAGCAATGCACACGATTTTCATAATTTTTATTGTGCTCTAAATAAGAGTTTTCTTCTCCTTTTGATATTGCCTTGTGATATTGTCAAATGTCTTTTTTGAAGTCCTTCATCATTTGAATTTTCGACACGCGACTGAGTTTATAGCATTATGAAACATGAAAGACATATACTTCGCATTTGCTGCACAAAATATTACATTGTAGTTCCAACACCCAGACGTGTTCGGCCTTTCCTTTGTTCTAGAAGATTAACGGCTCAATTATATTTTCACTCTCAATGTAGCACGACTCATAATTTTCGAATTATTTGTTATAATCATTTCATATTAAAAATAATTCACGTTGAAAATAATTTTCTTCCTCCAACAGCTTATATCTACTAACTGAGATTTTTTACTCAATAATTTCGACAATTTTTAAAAGCTCCTTAATAGGTGATAAAACATTACCAGTTTAACACTCGACTTATTTGACATATGCAAATATTATTAAAAAGGTTATGTAATGAAATTAATATTATGTATTAGTAAATAAAATTTCCTTGAATAAATATTGTTAACATATTGCAACGCATTGAGAATTTATTCGTGTCGTATCATCAGAAAACTCTCCTTATGTTTCACCAGTCTATTAAGATTAAAGTAAACACAACATCGAAATCAAATAGAATGAAATGTTGAATAATGACTCACTAATAAACAATAAAATTATTCATAACTGCCCTCAACGATCTCAATGGAAACGACGCAAAAGTATCTTGTACACGCAGGGCAAGTCGGAGTTCATAGGGCGGACGCTGGCGCGCCCCAACATGAAGCTCAAGGAGGACGGGTACGTCAAGCCTCGTCTTGAGTGGTACGACCTACACCGCGGCAGCGACACTGCTGGGGAGCTGCTCGCGGCCTTTGAACTCCTCCAGGTGACGAAAGTTTCTTACGTAGGCGACGGATTGTGGCAGTATAAAATTAAAACTGTGTCGGGGAGTATGAAATTAAATCTACTTCCTTATGAAAGTTTCTTATGTAGGTGACGGATTGTGGCAGTATAAAATTAAAACTGTGTCGGGTAGTATGAAATTAAATCTACTTCCTTATGGAAGTTTATTATGTAGGTGACGAAAATCTCTCTCAAAATTTTAAATTAGCTCACTTGCACTGCTAGATTTTATCTATTTTAAGTTGTTATCTATAGATAACAACATTTAGTCCATTCTAACCTGGACTGAAGACAAACAAAGCTCAGTGGTTATCCAATTGTCTTCTATGTTATTTTGCATAAATACTCCATTGGGTGTACAAATCTCTCTCAAAACCATCAATTAGCTCACTTGCACTGTAGTATTTGATCAATTTTAAGATTTAATTTCTCGATGGAGGACTAAAAAATAATTGGCAAAAGGCTTCAAAATCAAAACTTGCTTCTGAACCTGTGAAATCTAACAGCCGAGGCCACCAATCCCTGTCATGAAATGAAAACCCAAGTAACCTGAAGTTTTTCTTATTTATGTTATCTATTCAATTTGTGTTTTTCTTTTTCCTGTAATCTATCTTTTTTTTATCCGGGCTATAAATCTGATTTTAGCTTCCTTTATCACTGCTGTCTTTCTAATCCGTTTTTCTGATCAACTCCCTCATCATCTCATCCACAATTCACCATCTTTATCCACTACAATCACTCACTCCTCATCCTCCTCCAGTTTGGGGACGGTGATGCTCGAGGTGACGTCATCCCACTGCCAGAGGCGAAGGAAGACCAGCCCAGAGATCCGCAGGCTGGACCTCTGCTGCCCGTACCACGCGGCATCCGACCCACCCTGGCTCACTACAGGCTAGAGGTACGTCACCTACCTGGGGAAAAATTCATGAGGAGGTTGTGCCAGTCTGGAGACTGATCCAGCCATGGTTGTTGTGCCAGTCGGGTGACTTTGTCAGCCAAATAAGTGCCAGTCTGGTGACTGAGCCAATCAGGGTTGCTGTGCCAGTCTGGTGACTGAGCGAGTCATGGTTGCTGTGCCAGTCTGGTGACTATGTCAGCCAAATAACTGCCAGTCTGGTGACTGAGTCAATCACGGTTGCTGAGCCACTCACGGTTGCTGAGGTAACTGAACCAGTCTTGGTTGCTGTGCCAGTCGGGTGACTATGTCAGTCAAATAAGCGCCAGTCGTGTACATGAATAAATGGTTTCAAATGAAAGACTTCTAGCGCTTTCTCATCATTCTCATTTGTCACCCTGTTACCCAACCTGGTGCATGGATGGCTAATACTCTGTTAGTCACGACGTTAACTTGCAAGTACCATCATACTTCAGTATCTATCGAAAATATTTCTAACATATTGATCGCCCCCAAATATTTTTGTAGATTTTTAAAATTAGTTTTCATCCTAGAATTTAATCGTTAAACAAGAAGTACCTACTCACAATGTTCCGGATATTGATTCTTAAATAAATTGCATTGATTCTGGATTGGGATTTGGTTCCGTTTTTTTTCTTTATGCTACGACTCATGTTTACTTTGTAAAATTATTTTGATTTACCTCAGGTTTTGTTCTGGGGACTGCGAGACTTGCGCCGCATCCACCTGCTGACGGTGGACAGGCCTCGAGTGGACGTGGAGATTGCCGGCCACATCGTCCAGTCCGGAGTGATCAGCAGCGCCAGACGCAACCCAAACTTCACGAACCCCGTCAAGTTCATCGACCTGGTGAGTTGTGCTTTGAGTTGGATGGATGGAAACTTAGTACCGAGTCATACAAATATTATAATATTGGTTCAGTATTACTTGGAACATGAAGCCGCATTAGGTTAATAATTGTTCCATCAAGAACATTAAAACAAAGAGCATCGACCTCCTGTTAGCTTATACAATTAAAAGGTCGTTATCCCGTGAATTATGATCCTTCAATTTTGTCGATGCGATGAGTTATCAGTTTCTTAACGCTCAACAAAGTTCATCAACGTCCAGTGATGGTCATAGTCACTTTCTTCGTGAATTAATGTGGCAGCGAATTTTAGAGGCCAAATTTATTGTGAAATTTAATCAACTCACTAGCTCAAAAATCTGATTTACTGAAAATGATTATCCAAGTTTATCATCATTTTATTTACATTTTAATTGCATGACCACTGCATTTGAATGTATCCTCCATCATCGTTTCTGTCAACTAAAATGCAAGGTAATAAGGTAATGTAATATTATCAACGACAATTTTGTGTTCTAAACAATCTTTATTTCTCAGGAGTTGCCGGAGCAGGAACTGTACTGTCCGCCGATCACGATTCGGGTGGTGGATTGTAGGAGCTTCGGACGGTTCACGCTCGTGGGTACACACATCATCAGCAACCTGCATCGCTACACTTGGTGCCCCGCCACCGCCGCTGAGGACAAGCGACCGCACAAACCAATCGGTGCGCCAACATCGACATCTTGAGTATTTCTGGATGCATTTTTGCTTGTTGCAGAATCGAAGCATAAACCAATCAGTGAACCAACATCGAAACCTTAAGTGTTTCTGGATGCATTTTCGCTTGTTGCAGAATCGAAGCATAAACCAATCAGTGAACCAACATCGAAACCTTAAGTGTTTCTGGATGCATTTTCGCTTGTTGCAGAATCGAAAGAATTTCGACCGCGTTGGCAAAATATTTTGTAAAATGTATGCCATTGCTGGGAAATGACACACACTCCCAAAGTGCATAGGGAGTATCCCACTTAAATGGCAATTGAAATAATAAATTATAGCGATCTAGTACATTTTTATCTTAAAACCTACACTCTTAATAAACGTTTAAAAATTAAATGAATTGTGTGGCTTATGATAGTATAAATCTATATGGATCTCTCTGTGCCCAATAAGAAACATTTTACTCGAAATAATTATAACAATGTTCGGCTGCCGTCAGACTACATTCATTTTTGACGAAGAAAACTTACAATATTTATTTTTGAAAATACATACCGAGATATCGAAGATATAACTGATGAAGCACATCGCATCTGATTTCAGTTTCGTTATCTCTCCCTCCAGCTCTAAGCTCGCTGTCAGATCACACATTCTTGCATAAATGAACCAGCATTTAGCGTGCAATATTACAAAATTATAAATTTTTCAAAAACATTTTCTCCTGTGATGAACTTCTAACTTCGGTTCTTGCAATAATTTTGTGTGCAATAATCATATGAACTTCTGATGGTATCGCGAATATACATACACTGTATTTTGATATCTGCCGTTGTTGTTATACTGACTTTGAAATTCTTCGCAGAGGGCTGTGAAAGTCTACCCAACAACGTCGAGTTAAGTGCAAAGGGAAAGCCTTTTGTCAAAATCGTGAGGGGAAAGTCGGGAACATTGCCCTGTGAGTTCGTACATAACGCAGGACTCACCGAAACCTCTCCGCTTCTGGATAAAGAAACCATCATCACCATTGACTACGTGAGACTATTCCCGCAGAATATAATAATGTGATGCATAACTCGGTTCAATGGAACAATTCATGAGTTAAGACTATTACTGCCTTCTATATACTAGGAGGGATATGGCCTAATAAACTTAATTGAAATTACTCAGGAATCTAAACGCCCTCTAAAAAGTCACCAAATTTTTATATGGAATGTTTCGTACACCTGCTCAAAAATGAGTTTTAAATTCAATAATTCGAATCTACCAATTGTTAAAATTACACTTACAGATAAATTATGACCGGTTAGACAATTCGAAAGCAAAGCAACAGGAGAAGTCGATCTTGTAACCATTTCAAGCAGATTAGTAGGACAGACGGTAATCAGACTCGTCCGGTGATTCCGGCTTGGAGCTTGGATCCTGGAATCACTGGTACAGTTCGCCATTGTTTATACACCGTTCATATTTCGTTTTAAATTGTAAATACTAGCAGCTTAGTTTTTACATATCATGATTTCTAACACCATCTAAATTAGGTTTTGCTGTTTTCTTGGTAAATTTGTCGCACCAATCAGTTACATTCAAAACGGTATACGAATATGATACGTATTTAATGAAAATTTCTCGAATTTCCTTAAAAATTTCTTTGCTTATGGATTTCCTTCAATGCATTATTCCACAAGGCAATAAATCATACAAGTTCACGCTTTCGGAAGAAGGTTGGCTTGGATTGTTGCATTAATTTTCAATGGCTTGGATTGTTTACGTATTTTAATAAAATGTTCGAGTACTACACGTCATCTTTATTCTGGAATAAAAAAAATGACAAGGTTTAGACATCACGAAGCAAAAACACTTAAACTTTGATTTACTAACGAAAGTTATTTGCTAAGAGCAAATTCACAGTGCATATCAGTCTTACGGAATGAGGGATTATCCAGTAAAAAGAAAACCATTGTTTCTCGAGCACGTCATTCATTCGATCCCATTAGTGAACCTGAAAGTAAGCTTGAATACAGTAAAGTGAAGTTAAAAATTTTGTTGTCTGGACTGAAGTGACCATATACCATTCTCCTTTTCGACTGGTGTAATTAACTAATTTTCTCCGTATTAACTGAAGTGACATACTACTTTTCTTCTTATCGACTGATGTAACTAACTAATTTTCTCCATATCGATTGAAGAGACATACTAGTTTTCTTCTTATCGACTGAAGAGACATACTAGTTTTCTTCTTATCGACAGAAGAGACATACTAGTTTTCTTCTTAGCAACTGAAGTGACATACAAGTGTTTTATTTTTTCTATGCCCCAAATTTTCGTGTTTCGCTCAGTCTCAGCCCGGAACGAACAGCCTGATGAGAGGAAGCATCAGTAAGAAAGAGAAGACGGAAGCGAACAAGAAGAAGCAACTCAGCCTCGACGTCGACGAAGATGATGAGGAGAACAGGGACTGGTGGACCAAATATTTCGCCTCCCTCGATGCCGCTGCTCAGGTTACAATTTCTCACGACTTTCACGATTATTTATCGTGCTATTTCCGAATATCTTCCCCTAATACAAAATATTTTCCCTAATATTGTATAATAATTTGATATTTTAATACTACGAATGGTTAGAGGGATGCGATGCAAATACTTACTTTTCGCGGCTCTGGAGGAGCTGATATGATTATTTTGAATTTTTGTGATGTATTTATCATTTGTATGTGTAAACCGTAATTTTATTTTACGTTTTAGTGGAGGTGCAGAAGACAAGCAGTTAGAATTAAGTGTGCAGTTTTGTACAAGATACTAGAAAAACCGCTGGATTTAAGGTTAAATCCTTACTCTTTAAAATATAAACAGCCATCTCTATTGCTGGATTATTGTTTCCGTACCATTCTATGCATGCATATTGTTTCCGTACCATTTTGAAACTTAGCGAACGTATAATTAAATGTTTTTGTCGTTGGTCGACTAAATTTTATTTTTAACAGCTTTGTCTTATGACTCAATCTGAACTATCAAGCTTTGACTTTTGGTCAATAACTAGTATATCTATCAAGTTAATTTTGCATTCGTCTCCTAGAATCACGTTTGTAATTTGAACGCAGGAAGCAGAGAAACACATCGAAGAACAAGCGGAGCGCCGGCTTGAGGAACTCAACCAGTCCGGTTCACACTACCACAGCGTCGTCGCAGGAGCGGCCACCACGGACTCCCGCCTAGCGTATCACTCGGAGCGCGGCGGCGACCATCACAGCCACAGCTACCGCAAGACACATAGCGGCAAGGGCGGGTCTCTCAGCGCCGCCAAACTGGCTCATAAACTCAGCCCTAAAGCCCACAGGAGGAAGCAGATCAAAAACATCGCCTGCACTAAGGTCAGACTTCGATTTTTTATCATTGGATGATATTTTATAGAAAAACGCGAAACGACACATGCCTCCCAATGTTACTGTCATTTTTAATGCGTAGGATTAATTCATAGTCAACTTTGACTTTACATTGAAAGCTGATCCCGTCTAGTAAATAGTGTAAAAACGGTATTATGTGAATTATCTCATATGACAAATCATAAACAGAGACTAAGCCTTTTAATATTGATAGGCAGCGATGCTTTTGGTAAAAGTATATGACTGTTTGAGCATCGCACATAAAGAGTCTGTTAGATTTAAGAGAACAGCCTGGTGATGGTTCGTAAGGTCTTTGGACTGTTGAAAGATTCAATCAATAAATGAATACTGGCGCAAATGGCTCAATTAATGAAAGGCTTAATTGATGTTAGAAGCCATTCTAGACATCAATAGAAGACTTAATTGATGTTTGGCACAAGTTTTAATTTGTCCTGCTGGTACTGAGGTAATGCACATGCATCAAGGAAATTAAAAGACGGTATTTTAATTAACACCAAAGCTGCTTAGAAACAGTCGATGCAACGTTGTATTGGATTAACATATAATTTTTTTTAAACTAAGCGCAATGCCACACTGCAAACCATAAAATCCACGAACTCTTGTAATCAAAAGTTTTCAAGATGATATTAAGTCTTGATTAAAAAATGCTGACGAGTAATGCAATCAGTAAAATAAGCGGTTTGAAGTAACCGAATTGGGATTGTTCTGAATAAAATATCAGGAAGCTCATTTCACTAATCAGCATTGCAGAATAATTGCAGCATTGCACTAATCAGCTTGCCTTCATAGCCAATACTGGCTATCATGAAAGTATAGGTATTAATAACTTAGTTACCTCGGTATTATTCTTTGTTAGAAATTTCTAATCTTGTCTGTTCTGAATGAAGAAGAAATAGATTAAAATTCATTTGGAATTAAAAAATTTAATGATTATATAGGCATCTATTGGTTTGCCGGTTGTGCTACTTTATCTAAAGCATACCCGATTATCCGTGGCTTAGGAGATTGCGTTATAGGATGAGTTCTAAGCACCCAACCCCATATTAATAGTTTCTTCAGCCAAAAACATATTAATCGTTTTCATTTTTAACCACCTCATGCTCTAATGTTAAGCTATGGACTAAACGTTCTTACAGTCGAAATTTGCCGTCGGCGAGGCATATCAGCTGTACAATTAATATTGTGGAATGAATAGTACATTGAAATAATTGATTTCGCTGGTGTTGAGAGCATTGATGTATATGATGTATAGAGCAACAGAGCATTGATGTATTTGATGTATAGAGCAATAGAGCAATGATGTATATGTTGTATTGACTATAGAGCAATAGAGCATTGATGTATATGATGTATAGAGCAACAGAGCATTGATGTATATGATGTATAGAGCAATAGAGCAATGATGTATATGTTGTATTGACTATAGAGCAANCATTGATGTATAAGATTTCGCAGGTTTTGGCCGGGGAACTGGAGGCAGAGTTCTCCGGGTTCCGCGAGTGGCTTCACACCTTCGAGCTCTACCGCGGCAAGAAGACTGGCGACGAGGTCGAGGACGAGTCAAGGGTCGTCGGGAAATTCAAAGTAAATTCATACAATTTGTTATCCTTCATGAGATTGGTCGCCTCGAAGCTAAGAAATTGATTTGTTTCTCAATTGACTGAACATAGTTTCGATAAGAGAATGTATCACTTCACTGAACAGTTTATATTTTAATCTAACAATTTAATCACGTGTAGTTAAAGGAAGTTAGCAGTGATTATCCTCCGCATTTGGCATTGTAATAATTGAACGAGTGGAGCTGTTGAATTGGCGTGATCGATTTAGGAGACTCATGACTGTTCTTATTTTCTATGCAGGAAAACCAGGTGATCATACATTCGGCATTTCAATTTTAAGTTAGAACTCAGGCAACTGGCAAAATAATTTTACTCAGGCAATAAGAAATATAATTTTCAGTTGAAAGTAACTTCAGCGACTTCTCGGAGTCACGGTTGCAAAATTTTATAGCGTAACTTTGCATGTGCTGACACTAACGGTGAAAAAACTGTAACGAAGGGAAATATTTTCAAAAGATAATTCAGGTGGTTATTAAGATAGCGCATTGTTATTGTTTTCTGTATCATGAATGTATAGTATTATATTACCAGCGGTCATTTGAAGCCGTATCTCGAGCAGTTATTTTTGTCTCTGCACTATGCCTTGGTCTATGATGTGACAGTTTCAAGAGATAGCGTCTTATAACATGATATTATTTCACGGAACAATTTCATACAAATTTAAACAATCTTAGAAATTATAAAGAGCGGATTGAAAAACAAAAAATTTCTACTGGGCTCTGGGAAAACGGGTCGAATTTACAGAGCCCAGACAAATTTGCAAGGACAAATTTCCAATTATTACTGTATTAACCAAAAATATGCATTGTTTCAAAGTCGCGACACCTTTTTTTCTGATGATAAACGTTTTCACTTTCTAGCAAGAATTACAAGTTCATGCGTGTTTCATAAATTGAAATATTGCATTACATCGACCAGGGGTCACTGAAGCTGTACCGATGGCCACTACCCAAAGACCTACAAGACACCTCCATCATGGGAGGCGATCCACGCCAGGGTTTCTTCCAGGTGACCTTTCATTGTTGAGTTATTCACCTTTCTTACAGGTTTCATAATACCCTGTGAATGAATCTTATTAGTATAAATGTTTCTTTCTGATCCAATTTCTTCACATCTTGTTGTATTTTTCGCCGTCATTTTCAAATATTCTTGTACCTTTTTTTCATCCTGCTTGAATTTTATCATCAGTTCACTAATAGAATGGTTCTTCAAAGTTTTTATAGAGAGATTGAAGAAAAAATATGTGTTGGTGAGAATGTTAGGCTGAAAAAAGCTGTTGAGATCAACGGTTTTTGACCTTCACTCTTTTCACACCTCAGAAGCCGTTCAACAATAAACTTCAATAAACCTTTTTAAACACAGGCCATTCAATTAGATTTTTCCAATGTGCAAATTTGGTGCCTAGTACCAATGAGGTGCTAAAATTAACCAGTAAGAAGATTTCGTAAATAAGTCTGAGATGAAACTGAACGCGAATTATTGATGGTTTGCGGTACCCTGATCTTTCTTTTCACGTGGTTGCCTGCTCTTCACAGGGAGGTGCACTCACTCTTCTGGAGTCTCAGGTTATTTGTCTTATTTCTTCTTGCTGTGGTAGAACGTATTTGCTTTGCTTGTTCATCTATGCTAATCCTACCTAGAACTCCCATCTTATTGGCTTCTGAGTCCCAATTGATCATATCTCCAATTATTTCAAATTAGATACGGGAAAAAAGTGATAACTCCTTGCGTGTCGAAGTGAAGTATTTCAAGGAGAATCTATAATAATTCTCAAACGACTTCATTTTTTACCTGAATAGATCTGTAACCATGAATGCTTCTTTATAGCTTAAAATGTCCCTCACGAACTGCTAGTCTCCTCTGAAGTAAAAATATCTATCAGCCAAGATCTCTTCCAAGAAGACACTACGTACGCATATCAGATTCTTTCAATATCAGCTATAAATAATTATTTCGTCGATTGATGTATGTAATTAATTGATGAAAGTAATTGATGAAAGTAATTAATCCGTAATCCATAATTTATCCATAACAGTTTTATATCCATATGAGGTATGAAACATTATACTTCAGAATAGATATATTTGTTGACGTTTTCTCAGAATATGGCAAATGATTTTGAATGTAGTGGCAATTATAGCCCCTATTCATACTTTTTTATCAAACTCATCTATGTTTGGTTAAAATCACATTTATTAGTTAATGGATTCGAGAGAGAGACGTGACCGATGCTCTGATAAAACGAATTTTTCACTTATGCTTCTGAAATTATTTTGAGATTATGTTAGATTTTTGCATGAAACATATCTTCATTATTTAAATTAAGATTGAACGATAAGCGCAAGGTTTTTATTTTAGAGGGAAACTTTACAGAGATTTCGCCTATATAATTTCCAATACGAAAGCATGGCTTTACTGACTTGCTCCACTACGTATAAACGAGTCTCGTACAGGAGGAAAGCCCAGCAAATCCCCAGCCAATAATGAACCGTTGTTCGATTTAATCTTGTCACATTGGCAGACGCGTAACCAACATTTATTATCGTACAACACCACCAATTTACCTTGACCCAATAGTTTGGGATTTGACTCTTTTTGCTAGAATGCTTCCATAAAGCTTTCTCAGTCAGTGTTAATGTTGATGCTATTCTTCATCTGGCCGGGACTCTCATGACAGGTACTCGTATATTCATCGGCGTGATATGCTTGTTTAACTCTCAGTCACATAATGCTCGGAATATAGTTAGAATTAAAGATTCCACATTTAATTCTCTGCGACATGATCAGTTCAGAAATGTGATAGATAATGTTTCCTAGCTTTGAATATGCTAATATTTCGTTATTATTAAGTTTCTCGTACAGTCATAGATATGTGCAGTAATTTTTAGCGTGGATCAGATAGCGGAAAATTTTACGGATAATTTTAGAAATTTCAGCAAAATTCGGGTACTGCTTAGACTTCCGCCCAAGAGTCGCTAAACTCGGCTTACCGTCATTCTCGGTCTGCTTGGCCTCCCAATAGAAACCCCCCTCTGATCAGAATCTTTTTTCTGACTTTATAATATGTTTAAGTTTCCCTTATATTTGAAAATGCCTTCAAGATTAAATCATGATGGGAGTACCTTATTATCACCAGAGAGTATAAGAAGGCTCGGCCGAACCTTTTCATGCCGAGCTTGTAAGCTGCCCAGAAAATGCCTTTCAAACCCTGAGCCGAGGTGGATAGAGAGCGGCTGATTTACGTACTTCAGGAGTCCCTTATATTTGAAAATGCCTTCAAGATTAAATCATGATGGGAGTACCTTATTATCACCAGAGAGTATAAGAAGGCTCGGCCGAACCTTTTCATGCCGAGCTTATAAGCTGCCCAGAAAATGCCTTTCAAACCCTGAGCCGAGGTGGATAGAGAGCGGCTGATTTACGTACTTCAGGAGTCCGAATTACGTTCTATTACTATTTCGGATTCGGGCAGCATCAAAATTTTGGGGGGAACAAGAGATCTATGCTCGAAAGAAATAAAACTTTACGTTCGATACTTGTAGAAAATTTGAAAATGTTTCTAAAAAGAGTAGCTATAAATTTAAACGTATCGCTGAGTGCACGAATACCGCGATGATAGAAATCTACTGAATTTTGCAGTAATAGATGACTGATTAACCAGAAATAAATATATTATCAAAAGATTTCTGTACACATATAATTGAAAAAACTCTCAAAATTTACTGGAACAAAATATGTTAACCTTTACGGCCACTGTTGTGGTATATATGCATTATAATTTCTATAACGGTGATGTTGGCTGCCTATTGAATGCAAAGAGTGTTTTATACCTGAACCAAACATGAGCTGTAACAGATTATATAATATTTTTTTTCTCGATAAAAATCCTCTGAATGGCATCCTTCAACCAAGCTAAAATTTTCTTTTTAAATTACTTTAAATATTCCTTGGCTCATACTATAAAAATTGTCTGCGGTTCATGTTTAATGTTTGCTTGTTTATAACCAATTATGCTTATTACTTTCATATCAACGAGATATGCGAAGGATTTTTCTAGCATATATATAAAAAATATAACTCAATACTCACTGCAGTGGGTGACAGAGAGCGCATTTTCTCGTCGACGAAAACGTGAAGTCACGGACGGACGAGCAGACAGACAGACGGACATGAAGAGCACAATATATAGCGCCTTTTTTCCATAAATGAGAAAATGCGCAAAAAATCTCAAAATAATCGGTAACTTTTGGGACTGTCAAGACAGCACATGCAGGGAAGTTATAAGGCATCATTAGTGTTCCCTTCAATGAATATTACGATCCGTCGATGTTACATTGTGCTACACATCATTTCCTGCAACTAATTAATTTTAAATGAAATATTATATTATCATATTAATACGTATTATATTATTTGAATCTACTTGAGAGAAGCACTGATTTCGTTTTATAGGCTGGAATATCGGACTAAATTTCGAACCAGGCTCCAGAACCTTTTCCAATCATTTCCTGGATGAGACTGTAAATTATGGATGATTTTATTAGTGCAATTCTTATTCCCATGCTAAGGGGTGCAAGCTAGAGTACAGTCAATATGACCGCAGCATATATCATATAAATAAAAATAATTCAATATTTTAAATTGATTGATAAAATATGTTTGCAAGAGTGTAATATATGAGTGCTGATTTGAGTCTTATTTAAGCATTACATGAATTTTTGTCCAAATATTACNCGTCGACGAAAACTTGAGGTCACGGACGGACGGACAGACGGACATGGCGAGCACAATAGTGCATTTCTTCCATAAATGAGAAAATGTGCTAAAAATAGTTCAATAATATAAATTGATTGATAAACGCTTGTATAGCGAACGATATCGATCATACAGTATGTCCTGGGACACATATAAACTCTCTTGCTCAGAGAGTTCAAATATGTTTGCAATTGTGCAATATATGAGCGCTGATTTGAGTCTTATTTAAGCATTACATGAATTTTTGTCCAAAATATTACTTGCATTTCCTGGATTCTTTCTTATCGGATAAATGTGCAATTTATTCTGTTTTACCTCGTGCTTTGATTGACAACGAAAGTAATTTTTTTCTATTGATACATTATTTAGGCTTTCAAAAATTTGTTGTCATTTTTAATGTTCTTTCATTTTGATATCATTGCTAATTTTTTCAGCGAGTCATTAAATGTGTAGATGTTGATATGGATGTGGAACTTGCATGTAATTACGCTGTCATGAATACGTTGCATGTAGTCATGCAAATTTTTACTTAATTCCACTCAACTCAATGTCTTCAACGAACATATTTATGGCAAACAAATAATCAATGTAAATTTGAGTTAGCTATTGATGTGGCGCATGCTATAATACTGAAGAAATATTCAGACTACCGATATATTTGATGTCTGCCCAGCTAATCACCATTATTTCTCTAGCAGCTATTACCGCCATATTCACTGTCACCTTTTGGTTCCCAACCCATATATATATGGAAGCTGCCCGTAGAATTGTGTTCGAATTAATCACTCAATTTGTTCGGCTGAAAAAATCTTCATCAATTATTGTTGCTTGGAGAATAAATGATTATACTAAATATAACAATAATTGTGCGATTTCATAACAAATAATGTTTTAATTAAGTTCGCATAGCGAGCAAGTGATCCTTAATTACTCCTAACAATCCTGTAAACAAGGAATATGACTGATATATTGAAAATATTTGTGGATTTCTGTTTCACTGTCAATGTTTACAACAGAATAAATGTAGTAAAATTAATGAATCATTTAGAAGCAGGTTAACAGCTGACTAAAGTATCATTGATTGCTTAACGATTGCTATTATGGCGGATATCCCGGAAAAAAATCCGTCGATCGAGCCCGTTTTATTTATCCATAGGAACAAAATTCTTCGCCCTTTTCGCAACTTTGATTATTTTATTTCTCTTACCTAACATTTGTCGAGCAGGGCTTACCGTCGAACGAGCCTATCCACGTGCTGGTTCGAGTCTACATCGTCAAAGCTCTCGATTTGCATCCTATGGACCTCAACGGCAAGGCTGACCCGTACATCGTCGTGCAGTTGGGAAGCAAGAAGATCTCTGACAAAGAGAATTACATTTCAAAGCAGCTCAATCCTGTCTTCGGGAAGTGAGTCAATAGAGTGGCAAAACCTAGGCACGAGTGTTTCTCAGCGTATACATTTATTGCCAATAATGACGTGTTGTGTACATTTAATGAAGTTATTTACACCGATTCTCCGAAATGAGTGAACCTAAATGAGTCAATTTATAGTTTCTTGACGCCAGTATGTCGCCGATTAACAAAAATCAACGCCTTTATCGTTCAAATTTTATCAAGCTAAAATATATATAAAGATGCAAAGCTGTTATCGTGGTGAGCGAAAGCATACGAGGGTCTGTAATGAGAGTTGAATTACACTCATTGAATATGTTGCTGTTGCAATACTGAGCCGGAAATGCGTGCATACTCTTCATCATGGTAGAAATTTTATACAAGTTTTTGACTTTATCAGATAAATAGTACTCAGCCATTTGTCAGAGACTCAGTCGTTTCACGACTGAGTAAAGAAATACCATAGAATGTACCATTCAAAATATACAATAACTTTCCTAATATCACATCATGATTGATTATATATTGATATGCAGCAATGTATGCAAGAAATCATGATCGAAGTCAATTCAACCCGGAATTTAAAAACTTAAAAACATAACATTGATTTGTGTGTATTCAGATGCTTTGAAGTGGAAGCCACTTTTCCCCAAGACTCGATGCTTACCATAAATATTCTGGACTGGGACTTGGTTGGTTCAGACGACATCATCGGTGAGACCAGAATTGACTTGGAGAACAGGTTCTACTCGAGACACCGCGCGACCTGCGGCCTGCAGAAGCGTTACGAGCTGTGAGTTAAAAAGTGCTTATACTGATCGCTTGATTTCTTGAATTAGAAAGGAAAAACATTAAGAATGACAGGATATTATAAATCAGATGTATGGTAATGATGATTAAGGATTGATAATTGAGAATGATAATTGATCTGTTACTATCAAGACAAGCTCACAATTTGGACAATGATGTTGCATAGTAGTCGTTACTGTCACTGGGAATTGCAATGAAAAATCAGATTTGATCGCATAAGCGATATAAATTCATGAGTTGAATGAGAGTTATTTCCTTCTTATTTATTAGGCTGTCACATCTGACTACTAAATTTGTCATTGAAATTTTGACGCTCTGCATATAAATATCGGATTAGTGTTGGAATTTCTACTTTTGTTAGAAATTTCAAAACCATGATTTCTGCTTTAGATTGATAAGGACATAGGGTTCAGACACATGGATGAGAAACAATTTATTTCTTAAGGATATATATATTTGCTTTACGTGTTTGTGTGGGATCACGCAATCATCTCAAATCGCAGCTCTGGTATGAAAATTTACACTTAATTTCTCTTCCAATGATTGGAAATTAATCGAAACAAATTAGTTAATTAACCTGTAGCTTGTATGGTTTCCAAAGGAGTTTGGCTGAAGCTTCGCTATCTTTCTGAATATTTTACTCATCACTGGGAATATATTTAGAGTGCTTGACCCAGTTTATTTGGACCTCAATGGTTCAACCATTGCTCAACATCGCTTTACTTGAGAAATACCAAGAGATTTGTAAAGATAATTTGACGAAATGAACAATAAACCTCGGGTGCCACAAATCCTGAACATGTACGGGATTAATATAAATATAGTGATTAATATAAATAATTCCGGTCATATTATGTTACATGAATTAAGCAAATGTTAACCCGACAGAAATAGATTCTAATTAATAATTTTTCTCGTCTACGCGGAACGTATAAGTTCCTCTTATTATGATAACTAAACTTAAGTGATGTCCAATCGTGAATTTTCAACGGAAAATTTTTTAGCTGAATATTTTTAGCGAATTTTCTCATTTTTGGTAAAAAACACCATTGTGCTCACCATGTCCGTCCGTCTGTCCGTTTGTCTGTCCGTCCGTGACATCACGTTTTCGTCGACGAAAAAATGCGCTCTCTGTCACTCACTGCAGTGAGTACTGAGTTATACTTTTTACTGATTGGCGTGTTTTTCATTTCTGCCACTTCATCAGGTACGTAATTTTTTAAATGAATTCAATTCCTGATGGAAAAATTATCACTAAACTAAACAACTTCCTTCACTAACTTCTTTTCTCTATATATGTTCGAATTATGCTTTCAGAAAACAGTAGATTTCTGAATTCATTTGGGTCCCATTACAAGAATTAAATTTATCACCTTAATTTTATTGAAATTATGCAATAAATCTAGACAATTTGCATTTCGATGAATAATTATATATCGCTTTAGCAAAACATCAGTTTGTAATTCAATTATTTCCTGAAGCTTTTCTGTAAAATATTTTATAGTTATCGTTATTTGTACAGTTTCTGAGGAGCAGCTGGCACTGGCGGTGCTGCACAGATGGGAAGAAGTGCCAAAGGTTGGGTGTCGTCTGGTGCCGGAGCACATCGAGACCAGGATACTCTACAACCCCGACAAACCTGGCATTGAGCAGGTCTGAATCTAATTTCAGAACCGAATTTAATTTGTCGCTTCTAAAAAACTGCTTTAGACGGTTTAAATTAATCAGATTCATAAAGTATCAAGTTAGAAGGTTGTTTACAACCCAGACAAACCTGACATTGGGCAGGTCTGAAGCCCGATTTCAGAACCGAATTAATTTTTTTTAAGTCTAAAAAATTGTTTTCGACGGTTTACATTAATTAAATTCATAAAGTAGCAAGTCAAAAAGTTGCTGCTGGTCTGAAAATTGTCAGGTTCTCATTAACACAAATGGGAAAGCAGCTTCAGGTGTGAAGCTCAATATCAAGGAGCCGATGACCGGATTTGTAATTGTGATAGAATTGTGTAAATAACGAATTTATTCTTTGCTATTTCCGCGAGCGTTGTAAAGGAAAAATTTCAACGACTGAGAAAGATAATTTACATTTATACATAAAATGATTTCTCTAACTTATGAATCAAAATGAACTAAGAATAATTCTTTTATAAAAGATCAAATAAATATTTTGGACATCAATTTTGGACCATTCAACTCAATTATTTTACGTGAACGACTTCTATATTTTCCAATATTATATTCTGATTGTACTAGAACGACTTTCACGTAAAAAATTTCTCAATATGATGTTTTTAGCGCATTTTCTCATTTATGGAAAAAATGCACTATTGTGCTCGCCATGTCCATCTGTCTATCCGTCTGTCTCTCCGTCCGTGACCACGTTTTCGTTGACGAGAAAATGCGCTCTCTGTCACTCACTGCAGTGAGTACTGAGTTATATTTTTATTGTAATACTTGTTACAGGGAAAGCTGGAGATGTGGGTGGACATGTTCCCGATGGACATGCCTCTCCCCGGACCGCCCATCGACATCACGCCGAGGAAGCCCAAAAGCTACGAGCTTCGCCTCATCGTCTGGAACACGGACGACGTTGTTCTGGAGGACGACGCCTTCTTTACCGGCGAAAAAATGTCCGACATTTACGTTAAAGGGTGAGATTAGTGTTCTAGAATTAAAATCAATTGGACTCAGAAGCACAATTGCTGCTCAAGGTTCAGAGAAAAACGATTTCTCTTCCTTTGAGCAGAACTTCGTTAGCTTCGTAATGTAGAAGTTTGGAAATTATGAGAGGCAATGTTCTCAATTGTTTAGCACCGAATATAGAATCATGTTCAATGTTCAGAGTGCAAAATTCACTCAATACGTGAATAATTTCGAGCAATTATTGGCTTAGCAATATTGTCCATTAATTCATAATTTTCATAAGTTATTCGAATTCACAATTCATTCGATTGTTCCAGGAATGAGCCTATTGTCGTTTTCAGGTTTTCTCTCATGAATAATATTTTGGTTTTACTTTCTATTTGAAGATGTCAAGGTCAACTTAAATTATGAATTTTACTCATACTTTTCCGGGATATTCAATTGTTCCGTGTGCTGTACACGCCTTTTGTTTTTACAAGTAATCCGACAGAGCGACGCTGGTTATAGTGTAACACAAGGTTACCCAGAACGTATATTATGTTCTGGCCGCGGAGAATAGGGTTTTGGTGGTCTACGCTTGACGAAAATAAAATGCATACTAATGCGACGCGTTGCCATCCTGTAGATTAGTTTCCGCTTGTATATTAGGGTTCAGAGATGGTTTATAAACTTCAACACTACACAGAACTGATATGTTCTTTTCACGTTTTTCCCTCAGGTGGCTGAGAGGCACCGAGGACGCGCAGTGCACGGATATTCACTACCGCTCCCTGACCGGCGAGGGCAACTTCAACTGGCGCTTCATCTTCCCCTTCGACTATCTAGTGGCAGAAGAAAAAATTGTCATCAGCAGGAAAGAAACATTCTTCTCTTTGGATGAAACTGAGTGCAAAATTCCTGCCAGACTTGAACTTCAGGTATTTTGATAGTTAACAATTTTGTTGCAGCATTATTGTAAATACTTCATGACCAGACATAAAAAAACGCAAAAAAGACTGTCTTTGCTTATAGCAAGGACTACTACACACAGGACATGCATAGCCTATGTCCAGCCTCTGCTAGCAGAGGCGATCGCCTACACTATGAAAATGCTGTTGTTTTAGTGGCATCAACAAATGATATTCCTGTTCGTTATGGCTCTCTTTCCTATTTTTTCTCCTGTGAGTTCTCCCATGGTGATTTTGACGACAGATTAGAATTTCTCTGTGTTCTCATGTGTACTTCCTTAATTCGAGTATTGATTTAAGACATTTGCCCCATATTCGTTACTTTGTGATGAAGTTATCGTGCGCCAAAGCATCATTTGGTCGGGTGGACTGAAAAATGTCGATTGAAATATATTGGATAACAGTTATTGCTTTATTCCCCAAGGCAACGCAGAGCAAGCTGGGAAATTCTCCCTTATGAAAAAATTATAAATTAATATCGGAACTCATTCAGGAGCTGAACGATTTATAATTTGTGCTTATTACTCAGAAAATATAATCTACTGCACAGGTTTGGGATGCAGATCATTTCTCAGCAGACGACTTCTTAGGGGCGATTACGCTGGACCTGAACCGTTTCCCACGAGGTGCTAAGAGTTCTAAGCAATGCACGCTAAGCATGCTTAAGACTGACGGCTCCGTCCCTATGATCAGCATCTTCAAGCAGCGAAGAGTTAAGGGATGGTGGCCATTCTACATCAAGAAGGAGAACGAGGAAATGGAACTCACTGTAAGAATTATATCACAAATGTCTGTCCACCGCTGACTAATTACTGTATCTTTAAAGCCAGATATGGTTGTGATTCTAATTTTTCATCGAAGAAATTTTATCGGCTTTAACATGGACCACATACGTTCGTAATGATAGCCATATGATAGGATTTGGTCAAATTTATCGTAATCCAGATAACAGGCGCGCTATAAAAGCATTGAGGAGAAACTGACTTAAGGAAAATATTCGCATTCAAGAAGAATTTTGATCGTTAGCTGCTATTTCAGAATAGGGTGAAATTTTGTATGAAATGAAAATACTAGAATATGTTGAAAGACTTCTGCCGAGTATCCTTTGAAATTTTATTCGAACAAGGCATATATTTTTTCAACGGAAGGAAATTAGTGCCAGGTCATACGAGAAATATTAAACAACTCAAGCTTCCATATTTTATTTTAAATCTATTTATTAAATTCTTTAATAAATTTCATTATTTTGGAGGTCATTTTATTGAAGAATAGTTCAAAGCAAGCAGTAGAATACCAATCCTGCTAAATGGCAAAAAAATTAACATTTATTTTCAGGGAAAAGTTGAAGCAGAGATTCAGCTGCTCACCAGAGACGAGGCTGAGAAAATTCCCGCTGGCTTAGGCCGCAACGAGCCAGACCCTCTGGAGAAACCCAAGTAAGACTTATTCTCTTATTCTATATAATTATTCAAATGTTTCATTCAATTTAATCATGTCTCACCTGACTTTCAACTTCCACAAATTCGTATTTCTTAGTGGATTACCAGAAATAATATTGTGTATTTACTTCATTCGTCAAATATTAGTTTCTGTGACCATATAGCGGTAATTTGTTGCTCAGATTTTGAAGTTTTTCATCACAAATTTTATCATACAAGAGAATAAAATTTGGTCAACTTTCAGCCATTAGAGGGCTTCTTAATTTCTTAGTTAAACTGTGAATCATGAATATTTTAGTGATTGAAATATTCCACCAAATTATAATATCAAGTTATAGAAAGTTTTTGTATATTCGAAATATTTTTGCCAATCTGAAGTTTTTAAGCAGTTGTCGTGGACCAATAATTAATTCATGCCAGGTAGACTTTCCCTTTTACAACACTTCTCTTTAACTTCACTTCTTGTTGTTTGTTTGTTTGTTTGTCTGCTACAAATTTTGTAATCGAAATTTAATATACTTCTACTTATCCCATTGATCTGAAATTTAGCACACATGTGTAAAGTTGGAGACAATGCATGAATCAAATGTCAAAATAAATGATTTTAAAAATTAATTTTTTTTTTTCAATATTAGAAAATGGAAAAAATAATTTTGTCAGCTACAAATCTTATAACTGATATTTGACACACTTTTACCTGTCTAATTGATATGAAATTTTTCACACTTGTGTGAAATCAGAGGTAATGCATGAATCAATTAACAGAATAACTAATTTGAAAAAAATTATATATTAAAAAAATTTTATATATGAAAAAAAATGCAAAATTAATTTTTTTAATATCCGAAAATTAAATGAGAAATTCATTTTACATCTGTAAGATTGGAGACACTGGATTCTTTGGAAGTTTTATCTTTAAAAAGTAATTTTTAAACGTATATTATTTCTTTTCCGTTATTAATATTTTTCCTGCTTTCTATTAGAAATAAAAAAAATTGTTCCCATTCAATTATGCTTGGTCGCTTATATGTTATGCTTAGTCACTTATATGAATGACTCATGAAGGATGATTTAAAAATTGTTGCTCAGCTGCCATTGTTTTGAACTTTAAAAATCATTGGCAATTTTATAATATTGCAGTCGTCCGGACGCCTCGTTCATGTGGTTCCTGAACCCACTGAAGAGCATCCGCTACATCATCTGGCACAACTACAAGTGGCTAATACTCAAGATGTTACTCGTGCTGGCGCTGGCTGCTTTCCTGGTGCTATTTTTCTACTCAATACCTGGTTTCACAGTTAAAAAAATCATGGGTGTTTAGAGCTGTAATTACAACGTGACCACTGTAACTGTATTGGGAAAAATGAACTTGCTATTAATTGTTCCCATCCCATCTTTTGTGTCGTCGGCTCCACGATGTAAAACTAATTTTAAATAGAGAATTTTGAATTTTATGCATTTACGAGTGATAACTGGCTGATTTCATGTGAGACAATTTTGAGGGTTACAAGCTGACGAGCTTGAAAAATCGCCGGTTATTTATCACAGAAAAAGTTTGGTTAAGTCACTTAACTTTAGTAAGATCTCCTAAAATCCTTGGCGTGGTCAAAAATCAGACTGTGAAGTGCTCTAGAAAGTGTTACAAATTTCTAAATTGATTAAGTAAAGTTGACGCGGCCTTTTGTCGCCGGACGACATCAAAGTATCCTGTCAAACTTGATGTATGAAAATTTCCGTAGCACAGGAGACTTCAAATGGTGATCCAACAGATTTTCAGTCCAGGTAAAATATAAAAATTTTAACGTAATAAAATCTTATGCATCTAGTCTTGAGTACGCTTATCAGAACCCGTCTCATATCAAGTTCAATGTAATTTAACGAGCAGAACTCGCTAAATATATAATGCGATGGTGGTATAGTAGGTTTATTCAAAGGTATATATTAGGAAATTGAGAAATGCTACAGTTTTTTTTAGGAATCATCTCCAGATGTCGAGCGGATAAAGTTTGGGTTTTAAAGGTGAAGATAATGTTGGGAAAATGTCTCGTTTGATCTGCGTTATAACAGGTTTCCTTGGCGGAAAATTATCAGCAGATCATTAAAAGCTCACGAAGTTACATCGAAGTAACGCTATTACACCTGAACTACAGCCGTGTCTCTAAGTCTTGCGGCGTACATTAAACTTGAGAAACAACCCGTTTGTTTACTCGATTAAATAATTAATAAATGTATTTTTGAAATCATTTTTTTCCGTATTGTAGTTTCTACCAGCAATGTACGTAGAATCAGAGCCGTACAATTTCAGTGGCAATACATTTTCCGTCTACAAAAAAGACTCTTCAGCGACAGAAGGAATGCAAGTCAACACGAGACCACGAACTTAAATCCAAAGTCCACATTTTTACGACTTGATGCAAGAAGTATGTGAACTGAAGGTGTAAGAGTTTATTAGATTTGACTCCCAGAGCTTCATTAATAGATGCAATCGCAGGGAAAATATTGGAACCATAAAATCTCAAAAAATTTTCCTTGATAAATTAAAATTTACAGGAAGGAAGTGTGTCATATCACAATGTGCCCTTGACATTTGTTAGAGCCTATGTCTTCTTTTATTTGTTGCCCTGTCGAAAATCAAAAATGCGGAGGGAAATTTTTTAAAATATTTATTTCCTTTTCATGTTTGACCTTTCAATTCATTAAGTTTAATTTGTAAGGTGAGAAAACAAATACTTCTATCGGTATCAGATGCGTTGGGCAGCGACATTGAATACTTGTGGCTAATTTCGCGTAAAGAAAGAAGAGTCAATGAAGGTCCAGTTTATTTTGTTCCTGGTATTGAAATTAAGCTGACGTGTGGCTTGAATTTTCAATTCTTCGTTGAGGCTTTTATTCATTTGTTTCCATGAGCTCGAATGTGCAAAACAAAGAAAAATAATCCACTAAAAAGTCGAAATTTCTCTTCAAATATTATTTAATATATCTTTTTATCTCAAGCCCTCGCTTTCTTTCTGGGAGAGAATCTAAAATATTATATTGAAGTTCATTCTTTGATTCGGTCTAGTGCCACAAAATTTTATTAACATTGTAACAATCGTAAATTCATCGTTTTGTAATAATCGTAAATTCAGTTTGCTCATAATATGGGATGTGAAGGTCAACACTGGTCGTATAATTAACTAATGTATTTGAGGTCTGTATACTGTTTAAAATCACTTGTATCTGAGGTTTTGTATCTTTTGTTGATTGTATTTAGAAGCCCTGAATTAAATGAATTAAAGAACTTACAAAATGACGACTCATATGTTATTGGTGGCAATAGATAATTTCTAAAAAAGCTTAAAGGACCTGTTCAGGTACGACTCCACCACAGAGAGCTTTACATAATTTATAAGCGTATAGGTTACTATTGTGAAAACATGTCAATATTCGCAATGTAATATTTAATTTTAATATGCATTGTTCTGAGTCGGACGCAGATATCCTCGTTGATATGATGCACCGTTCTTTGTTGACATTTAGAGGCTTTTATTGTTGATGATGTTACAGAGTGGTGTTATTTTTATCAGCTTCATCTGCGAATAAATCTTGTTTTTCAATGTTGTTTACAAATATTTGTGTCTCTGGAGGACCTTGAAAACAAATTGATGAGCTCTAGCCTACAAGGGCGGGCAATGCGTTTTTATTGCATATATTCATTACGAATTTATTCTTCGGCGGTTCTCGACAGAGCTTCGAAAATTAATTTTGATTTGTAATTAAATTACAAATACGATATATTTTCAATGTCGTTTTACGTAATTACGTTCGCATTTTCATGATAATAATAAGCACAATAGCATAAATGTATTTTTTACCTATCATAGCCTCTTCTATACATTCATCACTTGTGATATTTTTATTTGAAACGTCTTCTTAGTTCATTTTGAGAACGTTTGAACGTCACAATACTCCCCTGGTATACAATCATTACCTTGTATATTCGTACATATAGTCTTGTAGTTCGTGCATTCACCTGTCGTGTGGTGTGAATTCCCACCGCTCTACGTTTTTTTTTCAATGATCTTGTTTTCGCAATATATTTTCAGATGCTCTGCACCTTCGGAATCGATTTAATCAGATCTGTTTTTCCTTGGAACGCTCTGTGTGCTGTCCGAGTGAGTGCTTTTTATTGCAATCTCGTACGTGTACATAGTAAACGTGTGAAAAATGAGTAAATTGCTTAAAGCACTTAAATTATTGCTGTGAGTGAGAGGCTTATTTACACTTTTTAATTCCTAAAATTATTTGTTAAGAATCTAGTTATTATGAAATTTTGTGCCATTTCATCCAGAGCGAATTTGATGCAACGTTTTAGTGTGGATTGGAAATTTTTGCGGCCCAATAAGAAATTTTAACTTTCGGCTGTAGAGTATCTCACGTTACAATTAACATATTGCCGAGGAAGAATTATTAATTCTTGTTAGGAAATTAAATAAAAAATTAAACAGATCTGATTTCATTTCTTAAAAGCATAGAATTTATTTAATACATTTATGGTTTTGTCAGCAAATGTTAGTTTTTGCTGACAAAAAAATCATGAGTCATGGACTTAAATTAAAAAGATAACAGATCGGAATGCATTTTTTTGTGTTGCTGTAGGAAAATGCTAGTTTTTGCAGGCGAGAAAATCATTGTGAGAATTGAACTTAACCTTTTTCTATGGCTTATGTGTCGCTTATTCTCATTGTCATCACGAGAGACTAAACCCAGGCATAGACTTATAAGTAGATCGTTGAGTGTATTAAATTCATATCATAAAGTCTCATTCTTGACAAAGCACATGAGAATGTTTAAGTTTTTCTCACATTTCAGTGTATAGCATAACTTCTCTGATATTGATATACTGATTGTGATCTACGTGTGATTCTCCATATCAAATGTTACTCGTATAGTCATTATTCCAGTCACCAAATTTGTATTCGATATATACGATGTTCTAGAATGTTAATACTGTTAAATATTTTTACTACACGTTGGGTATGACCGACACAATAACTATTTGCATTCTAATCAATATATTGCATGCCATTCATATTCATACGAATAGTTCGTAGCTTTCCTCTTTTTTTGGACTCTCATAGAAGTGAAATCAATTAGATTTTCTCGTTCAATGAATTTTCTATAGCAGGTTTTCCCAGTAATAGCAGAAATTCTCAAAGTAACCGCTGAACTTCTCTCTCAAAAATTCTCAAAAATATTAAACTTGGATGAATGTTTCACTTTTTCATCATCGCACCCAATAGTTGAGAATAAAACATTTGCCGGTAATTAGTTTCACAGAATCTAATTGTTTTAAATTAATCCCAATATCCAGTTAATTTAAATGACTGTGTAATGAACGGGAATCACGAAATAAATAAACTGAAGTAATTTCTTTTTCTGAAATTGAAAAATCAATATCATTTCTTGTAGCTCTTTCACTTCGGTTCGCAAATCATTTAATATTTTGATTAGAAATAATCGAAAAGTTCTCGTGTAATTACTTTTCTATCATGATTCCTCATTCTAATATATACGCATTATATTTCAATATATATGCTATTTCTTTTTAAAATTTTATTCACCTACTGGAATTGATTGCTTAATTATATACTGTTAACATGTTGCACTTGCAAATCAAAGACATCTTCATGAATTCGAGCTGAATAGCAGTTAAACGTCGCAATTTGTTTAGATACATAAATCCCTTGACCATATACCCGGAACGATGACTTCTTTAGATTCCAATGAGCTTGATAGCATCTCATCTTGCAATATAGAGGCGGAAATGGCTATACGACCACCCGTTTTATCTGCATATTTTTTATTGCATAAAAAAATAATGGATTCTAATTATACGAGGTTAAACTACGTCTTAAAACTATTTCAACGCTATACGAAAAAAATTTCAAAATATATATGAAGATATTATGAAAATTAGAAAACCTAGGTGGAAATGGTTATAAGAGACCAAGAAAGTTTTTTCCGTTTTGGATCCCATACACTCGTTTTATAGGAAAATTTACCTCCTTTTGCCTTAATTACCTCAATGTATCTTCTCCCCATGCAATTTACCGAATAATCCAGAATTTTTTGAGGAATTTTATCCAAGCAACGAAGGATAGCCGTGCTCAGGTCACCTACAGATTGGAACTGGCGCTCATTTTGGTAAACATCCCTCGCCGTGATGCCCCTTACATAAATCCCTTGACCATATACCCGGAACGATGACTTCTTTAGATTCCAATGAGCTTGATAGCATCTCATCTTGCAATATAGAGTCGGAAATGGCTATACGACCACCCGTTTTATCTGCATATTTTTATTGCATGAAAAATACTGGATTCTAATTATACGAGGTTAAACTACGTTTAAAAACGGTTCCAACGCTATACGAAAAAAAAATTCAAAATATATCTGAAGATATTATGAAAATTAGAAAAACCTAAGTGGAGATGGTTATAATAGATCAAGAAAGGGTTTTCCGTTTTTGGATCCCATACACTCGTTTTATAGGAAAATTTACCTCCTTTTGCCTTAATTACCTTAATATATCTTCTCCCCATGCGATTTATCAAATAATCCAGAGTCTGTTGAGGAATTTTATCCTAGGAACGAAGGATAGCCGTGCTCAGGTCACTCACAGATTGGAACTGGCGCTCATTTTGGTAAACATCTCTCGCCATGATGCCCCATAGTTTTAAGTGGGATTGAGGTCATTGCTGAGCACTAGCCAAGCCAACAGGATAATATTCTGCTCTTGGAACCACTTGTTTGCTGACTTTGAAGTGTGAATCGAAGCTTTGCCTTGCTGGAAAACAAATGATCCCTCATGTTTCCATCGGCAAAAGGGAGAAGATGGTGAAATAGCGTGTGCTATGCCTCGGAATCTTGTCTCTCTTGTAAAATAGCTGGAGTTGATTTTCCCCTTTCGGCTGAGCGCCCTCCACACCAAGACCGATCCAACACCAGATTGCTGCTTGTAAAAGAATTCAGGCTCACGGTCCAGGTGGTACCAATAGCATGCCCTCCATCTGGACCATCAAGAGTGATTTTTTTTCATCGCTGAAGATAATCCCTCGCCGAAAACTACATTTTATTCAGCCAGTTTTAGTATGTTGATAACATGTTTTTTGTTTAAGCATAGGGGCATTTTTCCGCTTCATGTACTTGAATTTCTTCGAGTCATGCAATATCTGACGGATGCGTCGTGCTGTCACATACACTCCAGTGGCCAATTTTATAGAAAAAGATGTAGCGCCAGTTTTAGACGCCTCTGAAAATAGTCGCCTAAGATCCCTGTCGGTTAATTTTGGGGTTGGTCCAGCGTGTTTTTTCATCCTTAGCCGCCCGCATTGGAAAATTATGATTGTACAACGGTTTTTGAGCGTTTTATTTCCTTTGCGCTTTCCCGTTGGCTTCTACCGTATTTCGCAAAGGCCAATATCTGCGCCTTCTCAGCCTCTGAGAGTCTTCTCCCTTTTGGCATTTTGTTTACTTCGAAAAAATATAAATGAGGACACTGAACTACACCAAAAGTACACAAGAAGTACCCTAAATGGCGAAAATCAGGATATTCTTCATGTTGCTGTACTTTTTAATATGAAAATATAACAGAAAGATACTAAAATGAAGATAAACCCATCATGATCTTGTAACCATTTCCACCTAGGTTTTTCTAATTTCCATAATTTCTTCTTTGTATATTTTGAAAAAAAAGTTTTTTTCGTATAGCGTTGGAACCGTTTTTAAACGTATTTTAATCTCATTTAATTAAAATCCAGTATTCTCAATGCAATAAAAAATATTCAGAAAAAAACGGGTGGTCGTTTAGCCATTTCGGACACTGTAGCTGCCACAATTTGGATGGTCCTAGCAGAAAATTCGATTCATTCGGAAGAATTTCATCACTTTATGTGCATTCACTTGAGGCTCGCGTCATACAATACGAGTACAAACCGAAAATAACGTCGATATCATCTTTCATTTCAAGGGTCAATGTCACGAAGGAACCTTACGGAGAGAAAAACTCTTACTAACAAACATTGGCAACAAAAAAAAACGTACAAAAAATTTCAAGGTGGAGTTGATCCATAAAATATTTGTAGTCTTTCTCCTGTAGTTAAGTAGGCTGTTAGGGAATGAAGTTGGGCACAATGCACAGTCGACCGACGTTGATTACCAACGACTGACGAATGACAAAGATTACATGGGGGCCAACGAATTTGTCACAAAATCGTAATGATGCTTCTGTGTGAACCTCTCCATTATTTTTTATCTCCAAATGCGACAAAGACTGGCAATCATTCTGTCGCGACGACGCGTGAGAGAAGCCATCATCGGAAGAACTTGATCAATATGTGTTTTTGATGCAAATTTTAGACAAAGACGTCGATTAGGTTATGCGGTTTTGATTGCCCAAGTTCGACTTCCGTGAAACCAAATAGCGAAGTTTAAACTTTATTATGAATAGTACAAAAAATGTATGCAGCCACAGCAACACGAAACGAAATTTGCTGGATTAGGTCTGTCATTTGTCCATCACTCGTTTCTTCACTAATGCGTTATAAAAATCTGCCGTAATCAGCACAAATGACTAACCCATTGAAAATTGATACAAATAAATTAATATAAATTAAATTATGTATCCTTTCATTTAATTCTAAAATGATACACTGAATTAAAAGGAGGGAGCGTTATAGGTATTTGGGTAGAAATAAGCATGAATGAAAGTACTTTTCCTCACTCATTTTTCTCACTGTATTCATTCAGTGTCAGTTTCAAAATTTCAAATTGTTTTATATTATTTCAACGCATATAAAAATAAAAGTAACATAATAGGGAGAAATTTACTTCTCTTATTCACTCATCATGAATTTCTTGATCATTGGAGCGAATTTTACTGCCTACAGATCGTATATCATTGGTATATAAAGGCTCTTCAATGCTGTATCAATTTACCAACACCAATCTTACATCTTCAACATATTTTTCCATCTCCTGAACTTCTTCACTGTAAACACATACTTCCAATTCCAAACCGTTGCAATTTATTTCGATATAATTTTTGTTTTTCCAGAAAATTTTCAAGCCCAAGGCAATTTGTTTTCAGCTGAAGCTTTGACACATCAAAAGCGTCCTCGTCACATGCCGCAACGCCGAATTTTTACCAGCGTAATTTCGCGATCTTTCGGCAGTGGACAATGGAAGGGAGGTTTGGCATTGCATGACATGTTTTTTGCACTGCGGAAATGAACCGAGGATATAAATTGAGCTTCGACCAATCTCGTATCTCAGAACCAAGGACGATTTGATCGAGACAAGTTGCTTCGTTTGCAATCGATTGATGAATACATTGTTCCTGCTCAGTAAGACTTGTGAACATTACAGTGAGCACTTGGTTCGGGTCATATGAAGACGGCAAGTAAAGCATGTGATTCCCAATTTACCCGTCCTGATTTTTCATGTGTTCAGTCCCGTGTTTAGTGTTCAAAAAATTTTGGAAGAAAGTTTGGAAGTAAGTTAGCACAACTTGATTTGGATCGCTTATGAACCGCAACAGCTTCGCCACGGTAATTGGCAAAACCGAAAATTGTGTTGTGATTACAGAGGGAACGTTTGATCTCAGATTTTGTTCTTTAAGCTATAGTCCCATAATTCTGTCGCTTGAACATTACATGATTTTATCGTTTTCGACCTCTAGAGCATCACCCATCGACAAAACTCCCATATCAAAGTATAATCGGTTGAAGTTTAAAATACGGCAACAGCCAAAGAAAATTGTGACTATTGCAGAGAAAAACAAGTTTTATGCAAATGAATAATATATTTAATAAATGTTCCAGAATTTTTGCACAGGACCCCAGCTTAAGAAATTTGTTCTTGCGTCGAAAGTAGATCGATCGAGCGGTTGATCGAAGCGGTTGAATATTGGTCATGTTAAACAAATATTCAACCTTTATTCCGATCAATAATAAATTAAATAATCAAAAACTTATTTTTACAACCAGTATTAAACTTTGTATGTGATTATCGATATTGTAACGTTAACTTTAATTTGTTCAAACACGGGTGGTTTATGACCAGAAAATTCACTGATTTTCATTTTCAGGATCGAGCAATATTCTTCAGATGACGTTGGTTGATCAAAGTGCAGGTTTAACAAAGTCATTTCATTTATCAATGACATTTCGAATGCAGCACGAATCATTATCAAGTTGTAGGAACCATTGAATAAAGAAATTTTGGTAAAAATATGTACATATATGCTACACGTAAATATGATTCAATAAGAAAATTTGGAACCATGAAAATAACTACGAAACATTCTCAAGTCTTAGCAAATCCAGAAGATGGATAGCTGGCGTCTAATGCGTAAAGATAAGGGCTTCAGCTATCGCCGGTCGGACGATATGTATGTCGGGCCACTGCTAGATGACGATGCTGGTGGGTTCCTCCAGCACAGTGCGAGTGACGGTCTCGTTGAGATTGACGTTGTTGTCAAGAGTGTCACAGAGCCTGTTGAACTCATCGCGGATCTTGATATGAAGTTGCTCGATTTTAATACTTTGAGACCTGGTTTGGTTGCGAGCTTGTCTCAGGTGGCAGGATATACTGCTGCTCAATGTCGTAGTTTAATTGTTTTTTTTGTGTTAACCAACTCAATGTTATATAATTTGTTTGTGAACCCACATGACACGCTTTAACATAACCTCAAGAATGTTAAAAAGGTTAAAATTGAACATCATTTTCAACAATCATGAATGAATATATGTTTTGAAGTATCAATTGGTAGGTCGCTTTAAATTAACTCACAACGACACATCAGAGATCGATTTCAATCGATAGATCGTGTAAAATTATCAAAGTATTGTTACTCGACGAAATGAATGTGGATGATATCGCCTGGCGCTGGATTGCAATTGCCACTTTAGGAGGCAGTGACAAAGCTGACGCAAGATTGGAACGTTGTCAGTGTGTCATGTGGGACACGACGAATGGGTCGCAGTGTCGCGCTCGCTAAGCCAATTACGTGATCTATTCCTAGGCAAACGGCGGCATCCTAGACCGTTTTTGGTGATTTTTTGGACCTGGCTCCGCAGTTCACGTTGGTGCGATTTCGGCTTTGATTCGTGCTGGATAAAAATTAAAATTCTTTATTGACCATTAATGGGAAGTTTTGAATGCGAACGATTGTTGCATGTAGCAATAATGAAATAGTTTACCCCATATCAGGAGTAATAATTGAAACTAATATTTTTCACTGCTTCGATGGAGGTGAAATTGAATTGAATTTGCAAAGAATGAAATTAGAATTACCAGAGTCATCGAAGGAAACAAGGGAAAAAGCGAAAATTTCATCACTTGCAACTGAATATTTTCTCAATGTTTAAAAATTTTCTCATCTCTCAAAATGTCATTGCCAATAATAATGATATGAGAGAAAGTTTTTTTCAATTTAAGTTTGAGATTGAGCAAGAAAATAAGTAACACTTGCGATTCAACCTGTAACTTTGGTTAATATTTCTCATGAAAAAGGTTTCAATAAAAAATCACACTAGTAGGTTGAAAATACGTTCTACCATTTTCGGATGAATCAATACTTATATAAATACAAGTTATTTTTACTGTATAAGGCTAATGACGTCATTCGAGTTCTTGGCAAGATGAATGAAATCTGTAAACTGTGAGTGCACGAGAAAAGTGTTCCTTTCGTAAACAATTTGTTTACCTTCAATCTGAAATTCCATTCAAAAAAAGAACTGAACGCTGGGTCTGCATGTTTGTCTACATTGATAACTGTTTCTTTTTATAAATTTAGTGAGTTATGTTTAAAATATCTGTTTACCATGCAAATTCATCGGAACTTTTCTGTTTTGATGTTGAGGAAAGATGAAACTAAATTGAAGAAAGATATTAAATAAAATATTTTTGAAATGATTGTCGAGCATCTCATAATTAATTCCAATTTTTCAATCTTCAATATTGTGTATATATTCGTGTTGAGTCATAAATAAATATTATTTATGCTCATAATATGACGGATAAAATCTGGAATAGTTCTACAGAGTAAATCCTGATTCCAGATTAAACATATAAGTATGCGATGGTTACAAGCAGTTGAGGTTTTATAGCGATAGTGAAAGTAAAGTGAAAAAGGTTTTAAAGTAAAGGTTTTATAGCGATAGTGAAAGTAAAATATTTTAAATCCCACAAGCCTTCAAAAATTCCCATATAGACTTCAACGCCCTTATAATATTTCTCAACTCGATCTGAACATCCAGTTTCAATTTCACTTCTACTTTACTTACTAAACGAAATATCACAGTATACTATTTCGTGAAGTCTTACGTAGACTGCAATTGATCGCTCCCACTCACTTAATAAGTACTTACATAGTTCTTATATTAGATCAACCCTTTAATTTAATACAAATTCTCAAAAAGAATCGTAAAAATGATAAGTAATAAAATCATAATTACCCCTCATTCATCCCGGTGTTCATTAATTATTGAATAGATAAGGTAAAATTATTGTAACAAAGGTAACATTAAAACATTATTGTAAAGGTTACATTAAAAAAAAGTAAAAAGGTTACAAGTTGTAACCTTTTTACAACTTTTTAAAAAGTTGTAAAGGTAACATTAAAGATAACATTGTTATATTATTGTAACAAAGGTAAATAATTAACAAGCATAGTAGGCATGCCGAGCTGGACACTAGTGAGATCTCTGGCAGCGTGGCGCCGACCCGTGAGGTTCCACAACCATCATCACGAGCGCGGCTTGAATGAGGATGAAGCTGCACATCCAATGGCAGAGAAAGTGAGTACTCATAAAATTTAGTAGTAAATTATTAAGTCTTAAATGAGGATGAAGCTGCACATCCCATGGCAGAGAAAGTGAGTACTGATGAAATGTACAGGTAAATCACCAAGTCTTGAATGAGGATGAAGCTGCACATCCAATGTCAGAGAAAGTGAGTACTCATAAAATTTAGTAGTAAATCATCAAGTCATGAGTGTCATAGGATAGAATAAAGAGAAATTTGTTGAGCATAGGTACAATTATTTTAATTTTAATTGTAAATAGACTTATCAGTTATAGGAATATTTGTTTTGCAGGAATTTGCTTATTCTAAATTATATTAATGATTGGATTGCACGTTTCAGTAATGGCATTTTCATGATGTTCGCCGTTATATGAATTGCAACTAATTTTTTTTAAACGCTTTCATTATTTTTGACTTGCACGCAATTGCGACTGCATTCTATTACGTTTTTTTTTTTTTGCTTGAACATGATGGACCTGGAACTATTTCTAATTTATATATTGTAGAATGATTAACATAACAGCTTCATATAACAGCCATAATCGAAGGTCTAAATATATCATTGCTCAACCGTTTATTTATTTTCCGAGTTACCGATCAATGTTTGGAGCTGTAAATTCCCCCCCCCCCAAATAATATGATGATTTCAGGGAATGATAAAAATATCTTATTTAATAAAACTAAGCGGCAGTGTGCATGATTTGGTGATTTAGATAACAATCATCGATTTCCTTGCTCTTCATAATTCAATTGAAGATATTCAAAACGAACGAAGTGTTCCTTTTATGCTTGAATGCACTTAATTGTTCCTATTAACTCCAGAATTTCTCTTTGATTCATTTCAGTAGTTACTCGACAACGAGTTTCGTGCTATTACATATTGTCGATTCTCCCTGCGTTATCTTAGATCAACTGTTCCATGACTGCCGCTAAGCACTCAGTCCTGTCTCGACGTCAGCATCATAGAACCAACTTGTCCATTAAGAAACTGTTTGTTGACAAACATGGCGGGTGGAAAGGTCGATTACTTGCTAACTCGTGCAGACAAAGGCCGGCCTCTCGTATCACAGTTTTTTGGCTCTTCCATTATTTTACGTCGCCCTGCGCTGGAGGGATTATTTTGCGCCAAAGAGTATATTTTTAGTAATTAATCTCGTCGTTTGAGAACAAAAACATCGTTCAGATTATTTGCCTATGGTATCAACTGCGTCAAATCTTTTGTTTCCAGTCTGTTTCACACTTTTACGTTCATACCACTTTTGTGTTGCCGCACGCTTAGAATTTAAAATATGTAACGAAAAAAATAGCAGGCAATATAATAACCTAAGTACAAATTTCAAATTATGTTTTTACAAGCAAGCCGTGCGAGTCCACATATCATTTGGATTTTAATAAGAATGGTTTTCAGCAAGTAATAATCAAAAATTTATTCTATTTTTTTGTACCAGCATGAAAAAATACGTGCTAAACTATTAGTTAGGAATTGATTCTACAATCTGGATGATCAAATTCCACCTTCACATCTGAATCTTACCTACAAAGTCCATGAACAAATAGCCGTGGAACAAAGGCAATCAGTGAACAATTGAACTTCTTCACAAAGGCTGCTGTCAGATGGGGTACAGTTACCCAGTAGAGTAAAAGCAAGAGCTTTGAGTGGTCCACAAGCTGAGGGAGCTTCTATCGAGTGGCCTATCACAACAGAGCTTTGACGTAACTTGGGGAAAACTGATTGGCCGGAAAGGGTTCAAGTTTCGTTGCAATGCTCGAATGTACCTCGCCTAAACTTGGATTTTTCCTAGGTGCAAGTTTACTAAGTCAGTCTTCCATGAGTTCTTCGTATATACGCAGTCGGGAATAATAGTTGGACAATCGTCAGCAAATTTATGGCCTGTTAAAAGCAGCTTCAAGATTATTTTTTTTGTTATGTTAGGCATTTTGAAAAAAATTTGAATTTAGTGTCAGGCAGCAGTTTTTTGTTTGGTGTTATAGGCATTAGTTTTGAGAACTGGGCTGTACATTATACAATGTACATGGCTCATGAATTCCAGTCTTACTTTTAGTAGTCATTGATTTTACGTTGTCAATTATAAATGTTCGGTTTAATTGTTGGGAATTATTCCCAACGCTGGAGGTAGACCTCTTCTAGAGTTGCACAAGCAGGTGCTAATCTTTCAAAGCCATCAAAACAAATCGAGGATGATTCAAGTAATTAAATCATATATAATCGTTGTATGGTGTTACCTGCTCTGAAGTTCACAGATTATAATGCAAGGCAAGTGACAATTAGAACGAAATAAAGGGCCAGGTTGGCAAGCAGGACGGCGATCAGTTGAAGAAATCAGTTCACCTTATTTTAGTAAAAATAAGTGCACATCCTCAGTGGAGGACCTTCAGAGGCGACACATACTTGCAAGATCGCAAGTAAAAATAATACACAGTAAATAATTGCGGCCACACTTCAGTCATCTGAAGCCACGACTCTTCATTAATTGAAAAGTCGCCATAGTTCCGAGATTTAAAGTTCATCATAAATAAAGGCTTATACTTTGACAATTAAGGGAAGAGGAATTAAAGTTAACACTTAAAGCGTGAATTAAGTTTCCAAAAGCTACTGGAGCCAAACGAATTAAGCTTCCCAAAACTACTGGAGAAATATACTATTTGAATTGCTCTTATATCTTCGCAACGAGAATTTACTTTGATTTGGGGTTTTAATTCAGGAGACTTACTGTCCCGTTGGCGGGAGAGCCAAGGCGTTCAGAAGAGGTGAAAAACGCAAGCCCGAAATTAAAGTACAACAAGCCCCAAATCAAAGTATATACGCCCCCAAAATTGAAGTATAAATTTTCCAGATTTACTAGTTAAAATACCAGAGTATTAATACCAGAGTTACTAGTAAAAAATATGAAAACATGAGTAATCACTGGAACTGGTAAGCAGGCGCGAGTTTTAAGGCTTAACCAAGAGCTGGTAAGGCGAGTTAAAATCTCAAGTAATGTACGGTAATCTAAACCAAACGAGAGCTGCTGCTCGGTCTTATAAATAGGGCAACATGGGGCAGCGCGCCCCCCCCCCCTTTTTTTTAAACTAAATTTTTGATGAAGTTTTAATTGATACGAGGTGGTTCTTTGTTTTGTTTAAAGGTGCAACTAATGAGGAATGTATGATGTGAATTAGGCGCCTATAGAGTTATTCAATTTTTTATGAAACACTATTTTGTAAAAAGTGTCAAAATGGGCCCATTGCCCCACCCCTGGGGCAAAGGGCCCATGGGCTTGGGGCAAGGCGCCCACCCTTGGTCCCTTTACCGTAATTGCATAATTTTCGTTTAAAAATGATAAAACAACACTTTACAGTTAAAAATAAGAAAAAATGTCTTAAAAATTTAACATTCATTCATTTATTAACAACTCAAAAAATCATATCCTTAACATGAAAAAAATATGCCCTTGGCTTAAAAAATCTATCACTTACGTGAAGAAAAATATTTCATTGACAAAAATATATCCTTGACTTGAAAAATATATCCTTGCGATAAAAAATTCGTCCTGACATGAAAAAAATGTATTCTTGACTAGAAAAAATATATTTAGTTGATCAGAAAAAAACTTCGTTCCAGTTTTGCCCATAATCCAGATATTATGTGCAGAGAATTCGTACTTAATCGTGATTTCAGCTAACACCATAAAAACTCATCAACTTTTGGCTCATTGGTGTTGACTCAAATCAACTTTTGGCAAGGTAAGAGTCAATAACTCGATAAGGGGTCATAAATACGCATAACTAGAAACTTAACCTGATGCCTTGAGGCGGCAAATAAAAAAAATGCGGTATGAAATGTGATTGGTAATTCAAAAGCTAGTCATAGTTTTGAAAAGGTCATTGAGACAAATCTAATGATGTATAACACAAGACTTCCCCATGGGCGCTTTGCCCCGTGACACGCGTGGGCCCGTTGCCCCCACTAGGTATCCTTTCAATTTATATCGTGTCAACATTTTATTTTAAAAGAGAATAGTCTAAACTTGATCTCAAAATTATCCCTATAGATATTACTCTCAAAATATAATTCACAGTAATTTCAAAAGCTTCATCTACAGTAATCGATAACAGTTTTATTTGGCAGCAAAAAAAACTTTATCTGGGCTGAAACAGCTATCCACAAATATCTTAATAACGCAAACACTTAGCAAAATGAAAATCCGTACAGTTCATCCCAGTGAAACTGTCGACCGGCGGTAGAGAACACGGACCAATATCTGCCATACTTAGCGAGAAACCCGCTATGGGCCCATGACCCGCAGTGGGCTCGCTGCCCCATGTTACCCTATATAGACGAGCCAGCACTGCTTCTTGTTCTTCAGGGGTCGGGAATTTTGCCAAAATAAGAACTCGCACAATTCGGGAGTCAAAAATTGGACATGGGACTTCGTTACATATATGTGTACACACCAGGTATATGAAAATATGCTTTAAAAATAAGTGCCGCACATGTTAGACTAGCTCAACGAAAATGAATCTGTAACTGGAGTGCACTTTTTCGTCTGCTAATTAGCGTTTTGGACAGAAGGAAGCCATGCATTAATGGACCAATTTCCTTTGCATTCTGTTGATAATCAAGAAACGGGCGGCGTTGATCAAACATCACCGGCCCATTTTGTTTGGCTGAATTGTGACGGGCCGTTGATAATCCTCCAAAAAATACTAACCGAGGCATCCCGCCTATGATTTTACGTTATGCGTATACACACTGCGGTAATGAATTTCTTTGTTCCGGTTGATGCAAGAGACTGATTACCAAAGCTCACCAGTCGGACGCAACGTGTCATTTATTGAACTCATTTAAACTAAAATCGGAAAGAAAACTGTCAGATCTCCAATGGAACAATTTCTACGAGTCCAAAAATATCGCACGATGACACTTTTATCTATAAATATACAACAATCACGATTAAAGTCATCGTTCTAAATAATTTCCGGATTGCATAACCTTCTCGGGAAGCAAAACTTGTTCTGGCGAAATTGAAGTCATCATCATAATATTTATCGAGGGCATGCAGGCGATTCATTTCGAGAGACTTGATAACTGTCATGGTAATACCATCACTAAGTTTTGATAGCTGTCGTGGTAATACAATCACTGAACAAAGGCTTTGAAATTATGAATAGTCTTACGATACGAAGTGAAATGCAAATGGAAGAATGATCGAACAATTCTGAAACAGATTATGTAACATTTTTTGATTTTGTGAAATTCCAACGATTGATATTTTTTAGAAACGATTAGAAGTCAACAATGAGAATAGGACTTTATAACTGATGCATAACTGTACGGTTACATAGCGCTAGAAGATAATACTGTTTAACTAGAAGACTAAGGTCCTGTTAATTTGGATTGCAGTACACGTTGTGGCCTGTAATATCGCAACGCTGGAAGAACCGTCAATAAAGTATAGAAAATGAAAGCTGACGCAGGACGAAGCGTATTACGAGATAGCAAACGAATAATGTGAGGGGAAGGAAAAGATTCAAGAAACTGGGCTTCAGTTAGACAGGAAAACACGGCTGAGAAGAAAAATTAATTTTTCAGGCATGAACGACATAGCTGGAGTAAATTGGGGGTAGACTTAGCGTGATGGGAGGAGGGGAAGGAAATCGAATAGCAAGGTTAAGAAGAAGAGAAAGAAAGATGTGTAGCTTGAAGATCGGTTAATGAAACACGCCCTGAAGTTTATGGACGCAAGTACACAGCTCGGACGGTGGGCGTAGAACAAACAATTGCGTGACGCAGGCTCGCGGCTCCAGGGCGTGGCGATTAATCTGCCTTTTAGGTTTGGAGCGTCGCGTGGTGCGCTCCACAGCGTGGTGCGCTCCACAGCGTGGTGCGGTCGCCAGATCCGAGGCGACACTTGTTCCTGAACTGGAGACAACCACTGATTGCTGCGGGGAACTGTTATTTATACCCAAATTATTAAGAAGTGGGAATAATCGAGGTCCAATAACTTGAAAATTATGTTAACATGACCTTATTTAGTAGTGAAATTACAATAAAAACTCAGATCGCCTTTTCCTCGAAATGTGAAAGGAAATGTTTAAATTCTCCGGCACGCTCCACGGCTAAAAACTTCCAAACTATAATCAAAAATTAAAGAAACGGTACAATTTTTCTTTTCAGCAAAGCAAAGAAGTGGTGAAGTGAAAGCAAATTATTTTATTCTCAGTAAAATTTTCAGTGAATACTTTCAATAAATTCTGTCATATTTTCAGTTTTACTCTCAGTTAGTTTTTCAGTAAAATCATTTTCTTCTCAGTAAAGCAAACAAGTTGTGGAGTGAAAACTAAATGATAAAATTTTCCTCGTCGAACAATTCTTAGTAACAGTTCAAGTGGATTCGCAGGTCACCAAACCCATCTTAATTGCTTCTACCTCGGCTATTTGTGACCGCGAATACTGTGCTGACTTTCAATTTGAATTAGAGAAAACATTTTTGTTAATTATAATTTTGCATTATACAGTTTATCAGTCATTTAACAATCAAGTGAGATTGTGTATTCTAACTTCATTTGAATGCTTAAGATGCCTCAGGATGAAGCAAGGAATACGTGAAACTATTTAATCAGTTTTGATGATCGTATTTTTTAGATTTTAGAAGCAACCCCTGGAAGCGCTATTGCTAAAAACTATTTTTGATCATAAATATAAATATGCTGTCGCGCTGTCTCGTTAACAAATACATTGAAAATTATTAAATTTTTGTGTAATTTTGACATAAATAACAGCGCGATCATGAATATAATTTATTTCCACTCATTGATTTTTTTACATGCTGAATTTGTTGTTTTTCGTGACAATATAAATAATATTCGAGCAACGGTAAGATGTTTTTGGTGTTCAACTAATTATTCACTTGCTTCAAATTTTTATTCAGACAAAATAATAAATTCATAAAGCAGTATTATATAATTAAGTCGATTTTTATGAAGTATTTCGTGGGTTATGTTTAAATATCCCTTCAGGCTGTTCTGCGCGTCGTCACGGAAATGCATAAAAGGACTCCTAATAGAAATACATTTAGTAACTTCACTAACGAACTTAATAATTAATCAGATTGGATGCTCGGTCACTCCATTGTTTTCATCTCTCAACCGCTGAGTATTATTGTGAGATTAAAGGCCCCATAGTCGACAATGAATTTCTTAATTAATTTGAAGCATTGATTAATAATTGCTTTTACCGTTATCAATTAATTCTGAAAAGGAAATGACCTAAACATTTGCTTTTACGGATAAATTAACTTAGATAATGAATATCAAGGTCCATCAAATAGCAATGCCTACCTGATTGTCTATGAATTTTTAAAATTTTCTACTTTCTATATTTCACTTTCATATCCTGCAAAGGTTATATTGAGACGTAATAAAAAAATTTCACATTTATAAACTAAGTGTTTGGAGCCATAGATTGTTCATTAGTAATTTAGACCCATTGAGAACGTTCAATGGCTTCTAATGGAAGTTACGCTCTCCATAGTCACAAATAGCAGACTAATGAAGAAGGAACTCTGTAATATTCTCTTAGTGTGGCAACGTCGCATACAAAGTTAAAATTAAAAGAAATATATCCTATAACCGCGTATCTTTAAAAAAACATTATTTAAACATTTATAGTTTGTCGTCTGAAGGCATGCCTTCAAACAGTGTTGGACAATACGGTTCCATTTAGTTTTAATAATACAGTGTGGTTTTGTTTCTAGGAATAGGGTACGTCCAAAACGTTATTATAACAACAGGTGCAATCGCCTGCACATGAAAAAATGCCCTCAAAATGGAATCCAGTTCTCCTTAAAATTAATAGCATCGAAGATGTTCTAAGGAAATTAACTTCTGACAATCAAAGTCATTCTTTTAAAACTCCAATTACTGCTTGGGCCACCAGAAAAACTCTTCACTGCAACGGGGTAAGCACAAAAATTGTCTGCGACATCTGAAGCCGCGCAAGCTATTACAGCTTAAAGGAGTTCACACTCGTTTCATTTATTTGCCTGCGACAACAACGTATATAAGATTGAGATCTCCAATTACTGCTTGGGCCACCAGAAAAACTCTTCACTGCAACGGGGTAAGCAGAAAATTTGTCTGCGACATCTGAAGCCACGCAAGCTATTACAGCTTAAAAAATTGTATCAACATTTTTATTTATCGCCTAGTTGATAAAAAATTAGCGACCTTGAATCCTTTCCCTTCTGTATCGTTAGCGTCATCGCAATTATTAAAGGAGTTCACACTCGTTTCATTTATTTGCCTGCGACAACAACGTATATAAGATTGAGATCCAGCTTTAGCAAAGTCAAGTCTATATAATCTTTGTTGTAGTCAGAACGGTGCTAGCTGAACGTTGAAGAATTGATCGCCCACAAGAGATACACGACATATGTCAATTGATTTTGTTTTGGGACGTTCTCACTCTCAGCTCGCAATCTATCATTGCATTTTGGCTGAATTGCAATGTTTGAGTGTTGATGCTGAACTTGGTTTACTTTGGGGCAATTTCGATGGTTTAGTTTGAATTGAACAATGGAATGAAACTAGTGAACTCCAGTTTCATATATCTACCACATTGATCTGAACGATAATATTATCATCTAAAATTTTCTTTTACTTTGTTGATAATTCTTATGCTTTGTTTATTTGTTTTCATCTCCCGTTCGACAAATAAATTAAAACGGGTCACACTGAAAAATGTAAGCGTTTACCTTGACACTTAGTTTCTCGTAATAAAACCTCAACCACATCTTACTCATAATTTTTTCATTTGAAATGTGATCTTCCAGTGTCGAAATCATAAGATGTTAGTCATATAAATTTGAATCTCAAATGCAGCCTTAACTTCGATGAAAACTTTCCAGAATTGCTTTAAAAAACTTACGGCATAACACAAAACACAAAAACTTGCGGCCTTTCACATAAACAAACCAAAATAGTAAATTCACGCTCAGATTTTATGAGTATATAATAAAAGGGATAAGATAATTTACGATTCACTCTAGGAGACATACTGCACAACATTTGTTTGATCTTTTAACAAACTGTGTAATTGTAAATAAACCAAGTAAAATACACACAATGAATGAAATACACAAATGAATTTGAACATTCGTTGCTTGTTTTTCTCCAAAAATTCGCGTGTTGGGCAACCCTGGAACATATTTTGCTCCGGTACGTGGGATTTAGGCCCCCGAGGACGTGATATGCAGTCAGCCTGATGATGCCGCTTTGAAATTGAAATGCCGTTGGGAGGAAGCTAACGATGGCCTTCTTTTTTTGCCTCTCATTAATCAATCTCGTAATTTTTTCCAACCATTTGACGTCTCAAGCACGTGTTTATGTTAAATTGGCAAACAAACATAGCAAAAGCCTATGAATCTGCGATGAGTATTAGATTTAATATTTTTCAGACAATTAATAAGCATGAAAATTTATTGTAGTTTTTTGTACCACGATTACTTTCACATTTTAGGGTTAACTTTGTTGTATTTTCTCCATGTAAATGTCTTTGATTGCAGAGATCCGACGCGCTCTATGCGAATATCACGAACCACAGACCATTACATCACACTAAAAACATTCTCTACCACATCAGAATGTATAGATACTTTAAGAAACTAACAATAATGTTAATATTCCAGCAACCATTGGATGCAGGAGATGACGTCAGCGAAAAGAAATCCAACAAATCTGTGGAGTCAGAGCCCCCAGAAGCCGAAGTGTGTCTCATGGTCGACAGCCCTTATAGGATGCACAAGGTAAGTCATAAACTTTTCTGTTAAACTTTTAAATTTCTTTCTCCTCAGTTCCTGTCCAGAACTTCTTTTAGCCAAAGTAAGAGAAGCCAATCAGGATCCTGGAACAAATTCGGAATAAAATGAGGCCGCTTTCTCTCCTTTTTTTCTTAATTCTGCATTTATAAGGGAGTTGAGTTGGTTCCAGGTACCGAGGAGGAAATTATGACAGCTTTACGCTCACTTAGAAAGTTTTGGCTTTCTAAGCTCATGCCACATCAGGCCTATTCTTCAGCGCCGACATCACTATGATTTCTAATTTGTTCTGTTTCAATCAACTGATACTGTTTTTAACGATAATTAACAACTATTTGATTAATTTTCAAAAGCGGAATGGTTAGGAACAGAAAGTGTTTTAAGCATAACAAACTAAATTCAAGTGTTCAGCTAGAATTCTGGTGTTCTGAAATAATGAACTCTATATCGTTTTATTTGTTTCCTATTCGTGCTTCTCTCTTTAGCCGCAGCAATAATTTTGTGCAACTTCTTTAATAAATAAGACGATGAAGAATATTCCAGGGTTTCAGCATCACCGTTTGGGACGAAGTTATTGCTGCTCTTCCCTCATCGGTTCTTTGTTAACTTTCTCACTATCATCCTATCTTTCTTGCATCATTATTTTCAATAACTATTTTTGACGGTTGACTTCCTCTCTTATTTTCTTCAACTCTCCCTTTTCCTCCGTTTTTCTTACCAGCAGTCATTACATTACTCTTCCCGCACATTTTTCGACCACTAAAATTACATAACTATTTCTCATCCATTGATTCGCACAGTTTTCTTGCCTATTTTTGACACAACTAACTTTTCTAAATTAATATTAATGCACTACGAGTTCTGGAAATAAAAATATAAATTTTAATTAATGTACTAACCGTGTGTCTTTTACTTGCAAACTTTTCACATTTTATTTCCGTCATGACAGATTGTTGACAGTAATTTCATCTGATACCGTGAGAATTAAACAATGGAACTAATATTATGAAATTTAAAATTGAGTGCATGAATCTTTAGGTAAGAATCGCAGCAGGAATCTCCTATCATTCAAAGCTGTTTCGCTAACTCAATCATTTCATATGTTGTAATATTTAGAATGCCAGTCGTGAATTTCCAGGGATTTCTTTTGGCCATTGATCCTCATAGCCTATCCGATCAATACGCCATAAATAAAATTGCGCGTGACTGTTGAGTTCATTGTTCAACCAAAGCACTTATCTGATGGCAATGGACCTTGGTTGTATAATAATCACGTATTTAAGTTTGAATTACGCCATGTTTACTCTGTGTTCTTTGTGTTGATCGCTGATGCAACTGAAGTTCAACAATGGGTAGCTGTCTTTCTTTGTCATCTGTCACATATAAGTTAAGTTGGAACACGTAAATTATACACGGCCGTAAATTTGAAATTTTACCAACATCGCCATTGCTGCCCGTGGAACTGCTCGCTTCAAAGGTCCCGCCGCTATACCCATAAAATGGGCATTATACACGTGGAAAATACACGGCATTATACCGTGGAACTGCTCGCTTCAAAAAATTATACACGGCCGTAAATTTAAAACTTCACCCACCATCACCATTGTTGCCCGTGGAAATGCTCGCTTCAAAGGTTTTTGCTACTAACACTAAATATTTTAATTTTACCGTTTCAGCAACGTTAAAAATTCATTGGGTTCGTATTATCTATTACTTTACAATTTCTTATTCAATATTACAATTGAATTATTAGTGACTTTCTTTTCAGCACTCGTATTGTGTACAGTCATAAAAGATGGAGAAATGACTCGCGGGCTCAAGACGCTACTTCTCCATCTCTTTTAATAAAGTTTATTGAATGTATTGATATATAATCCAAGAATATGGTAAGCTGATGTAGAACCTTTAAATCATCTGAACAAAGATGGCTGCTATGGGGATGGTCGAGGAGCTGGAAACTTTATATCAAAAGGACCCATCGCTCGTGTCCTTCAAGGACCCAAAGGAGTGGACGCCCCTACACCACGCGGCCGCCTATGGCCAGCAGGAGGCCATAGCCTTCCTCTGCAACCGCGGTGCGGGTGAGTTGCGAAATAGAGAAGTCGATGTAGCTGCGGTGCGCGCTCTGCATGGACCCGTAAAATCCAACAAACTGAGTAGGTTAGGTTAGGTTAGGTTTCGTAAGGGTAGGTTAGGTTACGTTAGGTTAGGTTAGGTAAGGTTAGGGTAGGTTATGTTTGTTTAGGTTAGGTTAGATTAGGTTAGGTTGTTGGAAAAAGTATTTTACTAAAGAACGATCACTATAGGCCTATATGCGGTGCCTCAGCTGATGCGGCAGCTGACAGGCCCGACAAGGTTAGGTTCGGAAAGGTTTGGTTAGGTTAGGTTAAGTTAAGTTAGGCGTGACTTACTTTTATATATCGCGTACACGAGGAACCTATTTTTCACGGTTGCATTTAACCGATAGCAACAATTGTTATAAATGACGCATAAGAGAGTTTAGAGTAAAGACAATTATCAACCAAATATGTTGAAAATTTTCGCGTAGCCAGGAGCAGTATTACATTATTTTTGAAATCGAATAGTTTTTTTAGTTTTAATATTTTAATTTAGGCACATGTTTTTTTGCTTGGAAGAATAAAAATAATTTACAACTATCATTTTATGCCAGTGATCTACAAGCTGATAGAGCAGATATTATAAAAATTAAAAAGTAACAGTTCAAACATATATTTCAAATTAAAATTAAGAAAATATTTTTTGAAAACATAAATTCTAATGAAATCTGATATATTTTTCGATCAAATAGTTTATCAGTTCATCTTTACATTACCTTTTCTTTTAAAATGTACGACGAAAAGTTGTCACATGTGCTCACTACAACATATTTAAAATAATGCATTCAATGAGCCAGCTTGGGCTCAGCTATTTAGTACGTAGAACCAGAAAAGCTATATCTACTGTTTAGACAGATGATGGTTACAGCATATTTACTCAGTAACTGCGCCTCTTAATTCGGATGAGCATCAAGTAGAATCGATTACGTTGAAGTAGCATTTCATTGTTCATCCGTTACGTTCTGGTAAGTTTTTTTATTCGTTATGATTTACATTTGCGCGTTCACAAGTTGGGTACGCAGGCAACAATTTTTTTAGCATTTTGAGATTTTGTTTAATTTTCAACGCATCAGTCATTTAATTAATAAATGTTTTCGTCACAATACCCGACCATTAAAGTGGCAAGTCAAAATACACGTTCGTCTTTTTCACCCCCAGAGAGTATATTATATTCTTCAAAGCCGCGCTTGACATTTAGCATACAAATAGCCGATAATTTTGACTTGCTCGTATATCTAATCTAGTAAAGAAGTTAATCTCGAGCCAAACAATCCGCAATTTTATCTTCTTAAGAAATAAAAATCCTATTCCATGGAGGCACATTATCAACCGCTGAAGTCCTTATGAATGCGAACGTTCAGAAAGAGTGTGCGCGTTTTATCGTAAATATATGGCGATACTCGGAATTGAAATTTGTAATCAGAGACTTTAAATTTTATATAAATTTCTCTAGTTTCTATTTTTAATCGGTTGAATGTAATCGCAATTAGTTGTTTGCACGAGAAAATTCAATATTTAATGCAGAGAAGTATTGGAATTAAGGACCAGATTCTTAATCCACTTGGTACTCGCTAGCCAGATCCACCTGGCATTAAAACAATAACTGACTCGCAACAGTCTCTCCCATGGACCCAAACGATTTAGTTGTTAAGCGATTGACATTTTATGTTGAGTACATAAGCACCTGCGAAAACTTACTCCCTACGCGAGCTTTCCTCTAGGGAAATTTATAATTAGTTTAGAGCGTGTCCAAAGGTGTAATCGTTTGAAGTTCTAGAGCAGGCAGCCCGGAACAAAGTGAATAACGTGCTTTTAAAAATTGATTTTTAAAGACAACACTTCAAAAGAATCCAGCGTCTCCGATGTTACACATGTAAAATAAATTTCTAATTTTATTTACATACCTTTAAAAGAGAAAAATTAAATGTTAAAAATTCTTTATTCTAACAATTGATTCATGCATTGTCTCCGAATTTACGCAAGTTTGCAAAATTTCAAATCGATTGGGCAACTTGAAGTGTGTTTAATATCGATTATTATATTTGTAGCGGACAAAATTATTTGTTCACTTTTTTTAATAATGAAAAAATAATTTTCCATTTTTTTAATTCTGTCAATTGATTCATGCATTTTCTATGACTTTACGCAGAAGTGCAAACTTTCAGATTGAATAGAAAGGTAGAAGTGTTTTAAATATCGATTATAAGATTTGTAGCAGACAAACAAACAACAAGAAGTGAAGTGTTGTACAAAGAAGAAAGAACCACCACCTTCTATACATTAAAAAAGTAAAAAACTGCATCAGTTGCATTAGCTGATTTTTAACGGAATCCGAATGACCGAAAATTTTAATTTCCTGATAAACGATGCCTTCCGTTATACTACAGTATATCGCGGTCGGTATTTGAACACGACTTAAAGTGATTGTACAATTTTCTAACACGTCTCCTCCCGATGGAAGTCCTCAAATTTGAATTAGAAAAATATGACTTGCTCCCATGAATACTTGGCAGGTGTAATAATTTCATGGTATTTTGACGTAATGCCCTGCTCACTGTTTTAATTAACCGATTAATTGATGCTGCACTGATCGTTGGTCGGGAACGTAAGGAAGTGAATTATTGTAGGTGCGCCGTTCGCTTTTCAAGAAGTTTAAGCTAATGAATAGACGCAGTGCTAGCAACCCTGTCCTTGAGCAACCTATTTTTTAACACTGCTCGTGTTTCATGCAATTGGAGGACTTTCGTCTTTGCTTTGCGCATTGGTCGCTAACTCTAACTCAATATAAGTCCGCGTGAGTCAGCAGGCGGAGAAAAGCGTATAAAGCAGTTTATAAATTTCAAAATTTATGAAGAAACGAACACACTGTATAATATAACTGGGGTGATGGATCAAATCGAGAGACCTCACACCGCAGTGATCGAACGGAATCAACTTTGCTTGACAGTCGTAATTGCAATGGAAACGAGGCGTTTATACTTTGGTCTATTCCTTCATTGGTTTCGTGCCAGCGTCTCAAGATGTCGGTAACGTAGCGCAGTCCCGACGTTGACATACGGGTTTGTGCCATAATCTGCGGTTTGTGCTGGTTTGTGCGACCATCTTCAAAGCTTCGTAATTCATATCCATCCGCAAAATATCTTTGGTGCCATGACCAGGATTCGAACCTTGATTATTACGGTCACGACGCAATGTAATAAAAGTTCAATACAAATCCATCCGCCATGAAATAAATTTTCCGCTGTAAACATAGTAGCTTTCAGTGTTGAAGCGATTCGTGTATCATTCACGGAGATGACCTAGTTTATATAAAATAAGAACTGTACAAATTAAACAATTTAAAAATGCTATCTCTATACTGCAATTGTCAACAAAAGAAGCATTTTTTTCAAAGTTGCGTTATTGAAAAAGATCTTTATGCACCTTGCTTTACGCAAGTGAAGAAAAAATTGGTGACCATTATAATATTTCTTCAATCTAAATTCTGATTGAATTATATTCAGCGAATTAGAAAAAATCTATATAACATCATATCAATATCGTTTTACGATGGCAAGCGTTCAAATTCACGACCAATGAATTAGTTACCAATTTCGGACTATATTTAGAATAATTCCATTGAAAAGGAATTAGCGGATCGACGATAGAGGAAATTTCCACAAAACTTATTCAAAATGTAAACAATTAACCTGCCACTAAGATTTTGAAAATTATTGACAAATTTTTGGTAAAGAGTAACCCAGTTTGAGTCGAGACAGAATAAAATACTCTCAAAATTATCGGAAGCCCATCAATAATGTACGTACATGAAGTGATTAAAATAAGATGTGGTATCAAGTTAATGAACGAAAAAATTGCTTGATCTCCGTCAAGAGTTCATTATACTGCATTTAAATTGGCTCAATATTGGTAGTTTCGGGTTATCGAAAACGAGCAAATAACTATAACATCTACAAATGCAGATGCTATTCAGTCCTCAATCTTTCAATTAATTTTCTTTCGTATACACTGCACAGTGAGAGAAACTTTCCTGTTAAATTACCAGTAAAATCGCAAACCTTGAAAATTCTGTTTCATCGCAATATGTGCAGCTGTTAATAAAGCTGTTTAACCTGTTTCATTTCAAATTATATATTTTACTGAAACCGGGACAAAATATTAGCGATTTTTCCACCAGCGAACATTGTTCAGTGTTTCACATCGTCCTGACCTAACGATTTTTTAATGTAGCTGTAATTCGATCAAAATGAACCCGCTTCGTATCTTCCGTTACCCACGCCATGAGTACGAATTTTTTCAATCTAATTGCTTCCCTACTCTCGGAAAAATAGGGGTCCAGTGTTCAAAGGTTATCCTTAAAGTTAAAAAAGGATTTTGATTTTAAATTATTTATTCGCTTGCAGTTTCTCGTTTTTTTACGTAGTGCAAAGTTTCGTCTGACGCGTATTTTTGTCCTTTTTTTAGATTTTAATTTCTCCCTACTTTCTCTCTTAACTAAGAATCCCGTTGTATTTGCTATAAGTAATTTATCCAAGCTCAAATCTTTTATTAATTTGCTTATTTTTACGTATCTTCACATTATATTTATTTCTCAATTCTTGCTTATCGTGTCTCTAAATTTTCCATTTCACGCGATCGCAGTCTTTTTTTAGTCTTCATTTATATACTGACAATTCCCTTCTGTTGTCTGGGCAGCGGCGCTGACGTGAATGCAGCCGATGGCTCTAGCAGAACTCCTCTGCACCTCTCCGTGATCCACGATAAGGTGACGGACTTAACCATAGTTGAACCAATTGTATTAATTGTAATGTATTAATTCAACCCTGGACTTAAGGATCTTAACAAGGGCTCGGTTGTGTCACTAACATGACATCGCAGTGCCCCACATGCCATGCACTGCGTCATTGCCTTGGTGATGACACTGTTGTATTAAAGCATTGATGCCACTCAGATACTACGGTTGTGATGTCAATTCTCTTATTGCGATGATGATGGCATTTTAATACAGCAAGGATGATGACATTATGACGCTACATCGGTGATATCTCTGTGATACTGCACTGGTTGTATCACTTCGATATTGTCGTAGAGATTCCACTGAGACTGGGAAATTGCGTCCGTAATATCAGTGTATTTTTCTTTGTTAAAGACGATTTCGTCGGTGAAGCAATTTTTTAGTGTCCCAGTAACTTGACTCTATATGGCGTTGGTAGCGTCAATTGACATGGCGTTTGTTATGACCCTCGACATTGCATCGGCTGTACAGATTAATATGGCGGCTGCTGTCTAGTGTCGGCAGTTAATATTCTCGTGCCAGGGTTTGCAGAGATCTTTTATGCTTGGCTGCTTGCGGCTTTATATCGGTTACAAAGCTTCATTCAAACACGGTGTCAATACTCGCATTCAGAGCCCTCAGTTGATCCTGCTACATCTTTTCTTACGGAATCAGAATATAAAGTATAAATTGCACATTTCAAGCATACCGTAAACGTTATTTACTGTATATTCTTGGTTCTCCACTGATTTCATGTTGTTGTTTACTAGAGATATCAACTTCATCAAGTCTTTTGCTAACAACAAATCAAATAATCGTGTTGTTAGCAAAAAAAATCAACAAATCAAAAAATCAGGCAACATTTAACTAGTCTCAATGCTCGTACATGCCTTATTTTCAGGAAATTAAAATTTTTTACAATACTTATGAAATATTTATTAACACATACCTCTATTTGTGTCTTAAAAAAATTATCATATTTTTTCAGCCTCTTTTAAATTTGTTTAGAATTTTTCTTCTTACCTGCTTACTGAAACTTATACATAACGCAAGAAACTTTTCAAATATCAATACTAACTTTAACTGATCAAGACCAATCGAGTTGGTCTTAAATTTAATCCACCAAACGTGGATAAAATTCATCGTGACGGATTTTTATTGACCAGGTGAACGTGCTGAGATTTAATCCACCAAACGTAGATAATATTCATCGTAGTGGATTTCTTTTGTCCAGGAACGTGCTGAGATTTAATCCATCAAACGTGGATTAAATTAATCCTGGCGGATTTGTTTTGACCAGGTGAACGTGTTGAGATTTAATCCACCAAACGTGGATTAAATTAATCCTGGTGGATTTTTTTTTGTCCAGGTGAACGTGCTGAGATTTAATCCATCAAACGTGGATTAAAGTAATCCTGGCGGATTTGTTTTGACCAGGTGAACGTGTTGAGATTTAATCCACCAAACGTGGATTAAATTCATCGTGGCGGACAAGACCAATCAAGTTGAAACGAGGACTTGATAAAAAAAATCAAGTTGAAACGAGGATTAAATTCATCGTGGCGGACAAGACCAATCAAGTTGGAACGAGGTCTTGATAAAAAAAATAAATAAAAAATCAAGTTGAAACGAGGATTAAATTCATCCTGGTGGATTTATTTTGACCAGGTGAACGTGCTGAGGGCGCTCGTGAAGCACCGTGATAAGATCGACCTGACGAAGGGCGACGAGAACGGCTTGACTGCGCTGCACCACACGGCGCTGAGGGACCACGACGAGGCCGCCCTCATTCTTGTTAGTGACATTTCCTTATTTAATGCAATTCAGTTCAAAGAAATTTCGTGTAAAGATTTTGCTAGAATTAAGCTGAAGAATCTTCATAGATAGTGGCCAAAGAAACTATGTATTACCTTCTAATAAGCAACTCTAGAGTTTTTTAATTTAGTTGAGCATTCGTGAATAATCAACTTAAAGGTCATCAAGTAAGTAAAACGAGTTTATATAAAAGATATTATCTCAAGTTCCCTAAATGATCATGTTAATATAATGTTCCTTAAATCAAGAATTTTTTCAAATGAATCGTGTATTGACTTTTGAGTGACCGGCTGGATTGTGATGCAACGAAAAAAAATAAATGAATAGTCTGATCTTATACCCTAGATGTGTTGCATTGCCAAATGAGTATGACGGGAATTTGCAAAATAAATCCAAACTTTTCCGGATCCCTTCAATTTGTTGTTATTATTCAAATAGTCCATAAAATTACACATACTGATTCACTTTGAATAAGAAAGCAATAAAATTATTTATCCATTTTATGGATTAAAACGCATTTAAAATCGCATTGACAAATGTAGGAAGAACATCTCAAAAACTTGACAGATCGAAAGCTACACGGTGTGTCCCAACCAGCCTTGCAACAACGGCTTCTACCCAATCCATCTGGCGGCTAAAAATGCATCCGTGAAGGTGCTTGAGGTGCTGCTGTCGTGGGCGGAAAAAAGAGGATGTGAACGCGCCAACATGATCATCTTACCGGACCTGGAGGGCAACGTGCCTCTACATCTCGCGGTCCATGGAGGTGAAATAAAGGTGGGTTGACTTACAATCAAAGTAATATAATATAATATAATATAATATAATATAATATAATATAATATAATATAATTTATATAACATAACATAATATAGTATAACATTATGTAATATAATACAATATAATATTACATAACATAACATACATAAGATTATATAATGAAAGCTTGTAAAGGTAATATAGTGGTGATGCATTAAGGAAGCGAAATGGGGCGAGCCGCAAAAGCAACGGCTTTTTGAAAATAACAAATTATATTTATGCCCAAAAACTTTGACCTGACAGCTTATTAAAATATTCCTTTAGCCCACGTAATACATGAAGAAATTTATTTCATAGAACTAACAACAAAAAACTTGTATCTATTTACGTGCTCTAGAAGTCAATTTATTTACTCAAACTTCAGTCTTCAAGGTCAGCATTTCTGTTTTTAGGCAAATCATAACACCTCAGCACTGCCGCATATCAGCAGTAAATGCCATTACGCATCTAGCTGAACGTTTCTAGTGATGCCGCACGAATTTTAATGCATCGATGTAATGAGCTCATAATTTATTTAAGTTATCCATTCGTACACCCCAGTAGCTCCAAAGCGGGTTTCTTATACCTGAGCAACATGCATCATAAAGAAAGTTACTGTTGTATAAATTACAGCAAATGAAATTATCCCACTGTAAGAATCATTGTCAAATGCATTTTTAAAGTCAAACTTGAATTTACGAAGCCAGCCATTTTCATTTTTTGCACATAAGAAGGTTTGAAGTTGAGGACTGGAAAGACTTCGAGGTAAGTTAATTTAAAGTTTGAAGAAGACCTAAAGTCTTCTCCGTAGAGATGAGGACATTTTAATTTTAGAAAAATTACGACAAAGCCAAGTTGTACCTTCATATGTTAGAGGTAAGACTTTTGAGAACCATCATTGAAATTAAAGGATGCCTGTTTTCTTCGTATTAACGAAAGAGCAAATTGGCAAATAAGATATGAATAAATATATTAACAAAAAGGTTCAAGAGTTTTGGAAGAAAAAACTTTAAAAGTGATGTCATATATGGTCCTTTATAGGGAGTAAAATAACTACTAATTAAGTTTTCAGCAAGCTAATTTGCAAAACCCTTTCTTGCACAAATTCATACTCATAAATAAATTGGGTAAATACGATTTTCCTGATATGTCAAAAGTTATAAATCAATTCGAGTCCTTTTCAACTTATAACTCAGGTACAAAAATATATTATTTATTCATTGATACGTAATATTGCTAAACGAATATTTGCGTCATTGATGCATGGTGCTCTCACTTTGAGCACTCGGAATGTGAGGTAACTAATGAAAATACAAGAGTTTAGTCACAACTGGAAATTTCTGAACCTGCCTATATTTTTCTCACGTTGAAGCTTCTGCACATTTTTTGCAGGTAAAGTTAGGAAGAAACTCTTAGATCGATGCCAATTAAGGTCCAATCAGACCAAGTTAACGCGTTATTTGCGAAGCATCGCTATAACTGGCAATTAAACTTGACACGTTGCTGGCTTGTCACCAGCTCAGGTTGTGATTATAAACTTACAGTCTCGAACATCGAACGAAAACGGAACAACTACAGCACTTATTACAGCAGCAAACTCTAATATGGAACTCTGCATTTTCATATTCTGACGTAACACAAAGAGGAAGGACACGGTCTTGCTCCATTATTCATTTTTTAATTATTTATGATGAGAAAACTCGAAATATATTAAAATCTTCTTGATGGGTTTAGATTAGGAAAGAAATTAACTGTCTCGTAAGGTAGAATTGAATTAATTTCTTGAGTTTATGATTGAAGTTTAGTCCAGTCGGGAAAAGAAATAATTGAATTTAAAACTTTCCCTCTTGTCTATCTGTTCGAGTTAATTTTTTATTGAGCAAAATTAGGCGTCTTTCTCATTTCACACAGAATTTCTCTTTGGTCGATGAGCTACATGTTAATTTTTTTGACGCAGTTAAACTTTGCCGGTATTCCTGGTAATTTTATGAGAAATTGCATTATCGAGAGAATTACTACATCGAATTATTTACATTTTACTTCAACAAACTTTAGTTTTTCTTTATAAGAATGATGCCATTGGTTCAGTCACAATTCACGCAATCCTTACTTTTATTTAGAAACAACCTCATAGTGATGAATCTAATCATAGCAGTGAGAAACAGTTTAGCGTAAGCATTACGTGACGAAGAAGAGAGGACAGTTATTCCGCTCGTACGCGCATGAATAACAAAATAACACGGATAAATTAGAATCAAGATTATTGGATAACAAAATTTAAGATGATAGTTTTACAAATAAATTCCTAAATACACTAACTACACAACATGTTGTACAGGTGCTATTCCACGTTGTCCGCATGGAATAGCTCTGCACCATGTCAGCTCTACACCTTAATTATATAGTGACTCGCGAGACGAAATGTTCTCGAAATGTTGGCTATACATTACGATATGTTCCATGCTTATCAATAATTTGGACGGTATCCTTAGATACCTTAAGTTGATCTTCGTGTTCAAATACTATTCAAATAATACTTTGTGTTAAATCTAACTGGCTGAGGCTCTAAAAAATTCCTAATTAGATGACGATTTCTTCAAATACGGCATCAACTTCTTTCCTGGTTCCATCATATACGAAGGTTCTTTTCCTGAGAACTTTTTTCAGTCTATGGAAAATGTTGTAAATGCTTACTGAAAATGAAACGAAACCTAATCTACAAAAAATCTTGTGAATTTAGATGTGAACTTTTGAATTTGACAAATTTGAATTTTTCAAAAATTTTTATCGTTCTTTCATCTAGGTCATGCGAAACCTTCTCGCGAAGGCTAAAACCTACATCTGAAGTGCGATATATGAATTTTATATAATTGCAGTTTTATAATCACTTCTTCCAAGGCTGTGGAGATCTGCCTGAAGAACGGAGCTAACATTTCGATGCAGCAGCACGACCGCAACACACCCGTGCATTTGGCCTGCGCTCAGGGGGCCCTAGACATCGTCAAGCTCATGTTCACAATGCAGCCACAACAGGTTAGATGGTGTACGTGGTGTGTGTATATGATGAATGTGTATATGGTGAATATGTATATGGTGAATGCGTATATGGTGAATGCGTATATGGTGAATGCGTATATGGTGAAGGTATATGGTGAAGGTATATGGTGAAGGTACATATATGGTAAATGTATATGGTGAAGGTGCATGGTGGTTTACGGTGAAGGTATATGGTGAATGTATATGGTGAATGTATATGGTGAATGTATATGGTGAAGGTTTATGGTAAGGGTATATGGTGAAGGAATATGCTGAATGTATATGGTGAATGGATATGGTTATTGTAAGTATATGGTGAATATTTTCATTATTGTTCATTCAGTTTTGGCAAGCAGTATTGAAATCTAATCATGCCATAAGCATAATGTCGAAATGCTAATTCTAATAACGTTAAAATACTTCGCTCGCATAATAACTGTATATGATCATAGATATGTATTTGAAGTGAAACAGATTAGCTACGCAAATCTACGCTAATTAGCCGCTCATTTTTGTCTCGTCAAAAGCTAGGCCAAAGCTGTTTTATCAACCGGTTGGTAAAAAAGTGAAATCATTTCAAACCGCTCGTCAAGTTAATCTATTATTTTCTTTTTCAAGGCTGAGTTCAAAATTGAGGGTTCCAAGTTTCATTTGAACGTATTTCTTTATCTGTGGGATATTCCAGAGATTAACCTACAAGCCACATTAACCTCTGAACGATTCATTTTGTGCAACAGAGTTTCCGCTGAACTTAAATTTTTGCCTCACAGTTGTATGCAACATAATGAGGACAAAACAGTACAAAAATTCAAATGCGGTCGCCAGCTGGCAGACCGACTATGGTAAATTTACGAAAAAACTGCCACGCAAAGACTTCAATCAAAGATGCACATGCTTTATCTTATTAAAATTCTAACTAATTCGGACAGAAGCATTTAGTTATTACAATTCGTGTTTTTAGTGAATTTTCTCAGTTATGGGAAAAAAGGCGCTATTTTGCTCGCCATGTCCGTCTGTCCGTCCGTCTGTCTGTCTGTCTGTCCGTCCGTCCGTGACTTCACGTTTTCGTCGACGAGAAAATGCGCTCTCTGTCATTCACTGCAGTGAGTACCGAGTTATATTTTTTTCAAAATTTGAACGCAAATTATCTCATTAGTTTTAAATACAGCTACATGGTTGTCCATTTTCTTATTTTTGGTCATTGCTACTTTAGAGGTCACACATTAATAAATTCTCTGCGTTTACTATCTTGTAGAAACTTGAAGTTCTGAACACTAAGGATGCTCGTGGCATGACGCCTTTGCACTGCTCAGCCATGTTCGACCATCCAGACTTGGTGCGCTATCTCGTCATGGAGGTGAGATTCTAAAAAATCACATCTGATCAAAATACTTACTCTGTTTTCCTAAATATGAGTTCTTTGTTTAAATCAAGTACATCAAATTGCAATAATAAGTGTTTCCGGTGCTGAATCATTTAAAATCATTCGTTTGAAACAAGTTTCGATTTCCTTAATGAATGGATTGTCGTTAATGGATTGTGACCAATCGTGAATCGATTTCCACCCACTACCGATATATAAACCAACATTGTAAAATATATACTGTTCTTAATTTTGAAAGTTTAACTTGTGTAATTTTATTTATTATGTGTAATCATAATGCAAATATCGGTTCAGCTAAAGAGAAACGAATTCGACATCACTAATGAAAACTTTGCGCAGAAACTGTCGCGCTGCTTTTAGAATCTATACGATCTTAATGGCGGGGAAACCGAGGCAAATCGTTGATGTCATATTTAGCGGTGTCAGCGTTTATTAGGCCGGAGGCCTGTCGCCGATTCTTAACATTGCAGAACCTCCACAGCTTGTTGCGGGCTTGAACTCGCAACTCACTGCTTAAATTTTGTTTTGCTTAACCGCCCTGCCTCCTCGCCGAATCTGACCAGAAACTGACGCACAGAGCTGGGATCGAACCAGCGCCGCTCTGCTCCAATCCTAGTACTCTGAACTTTAACCACTGGGCCACCCTGCCCAGTCATGTCAAAACTTCCTTGTAAATAACAAATAACTTCAGATGGAGTATTACACAGATTCCGTTCTCTTCTGTATAGGGCGCTTCCCTCAACACCGGCGACTGCGAGAGCAGAACTCCTCTACTCCTCGCCGCCGGGCAGCGCTGTTGGAGGTCCGTGGAGGCGCTGCTGCAGTTGGGGGCAGACCCCGGCATCAGGGATAACTCCTGCAAAAATATTCTCCACATCATCGTGATGAATGGCGGATCAATCAATGACATTGTTTCACTCCGTTATGGGCAACTTCAGGGAAAGACTTCGTGAATGTCTTAACAATGGGGGACATCATTTATCAAACATAATTTTCAAAACCAAGTAAAGTGTACTAAATGATATAAAATGGCATCAAATAAGCTATTCACAAATGAAATTAATTGTTCTTTATGTGTCGTATGAGTTTTGCAAAAGCCTATTGAAATCAGGGACTTTTTTTTGAAGGACCCTGTATAACCTAGTACCGAAAACGGATTTTGTTGCGGGATAATTTTTTCTATGAAATTTTGAATTAAGTTTACCTTATAAAAGATACGAGTGATTAATTAGCAAACAAATTAGATTTTTGCCTTAAGTAGGTCATAATACATGGTTATTCTAAATGATGGACCCAATATATTAAATTAGTAATTATTTAAGTATCAATTCAAATGAATAATTCAAACACCAAGGAAAGAGAACATATTTTACATATTCATAAGTGTTCAACATGTCCCCCTTGTGCTGCACGGCCAAACACTTACGGTAGCCAATCTCGTCCCACACACGAGAAAGCATATCTTCTGTTACTGGGTGCACCGTAGCACTGATACGGTTCTTCAGATCAACCAGAGTTGCTGGTAGAGGCGGGACGTAAACAGAGTTGCTGGTAGAGGCGGGACGTAAACAGAGTTGCTGGTAGAGGCGGGACGTAAACAGAGTTGCTGGTAGAGGCGGGACGTAAGCAGCTTTCTTGACGTAGCCCCATAAGAAACACGGGGTGAGATCAGGTGATCTCGGGGGCCAGTCGTGTAGAGCCAGAACTTCATTTCCTCCGCGTCCTATCCAACGCTCATGAGGTGATTGATTTAAAAAGTTTCGGACATCAAAATGCTAATAGCGTTAAGTATGAATAGGTTTGAATAGATTAAGAAATTAATCTTTCTCTTTCTATTGGTGTATAAATTATTAATTTTAATTTACACATAAATAAATACGAATTTATCAAATTGGATCCATCAAGAAGCTTGTAGGCTTCTTTTCGTTCAAAAAATTATCATGAAGTGTAGAACTTCATGAGCTATCCATTGTAACACTTCAATCTGGATGGCAAAGTCAACAAACGTGAAACCCGAATATATTCACGGTAGTCGCAGCTTTATGTACCAGGCTGGAAATTTTCACCAAGACACCTGAGAATCCTTGTTAACCTGACAACCACAAACTTGAACAAATTCGAATTAAGAAAATAATTATAGACGCAATTAGATCATTTTGCTAGTATGAAAATCTAGAATTGAAGATCATTAATATGGATGCGAAAATTTCAGAGCCCCATGAAATTGGCTCAACTGCTGAACGACCAGGACATATCGGGCTGCTCTCCTCTACACTACGCCTCCAAGAGCGGACAAATTAAGTCTTTGGAGTCCCTCATTCAACTCGGCGCTTCCGTGCGCACCAAAAACCACAGAAATGAAAGTCCTTTGCATTTCGCCGCCAAGTGAGTTGTGAACTTGGGGTGTTTGATGGCGTGAAGGAAGGCTTTTTACACTTTGATTTGTCATTGGAGAAGCAGAATCGAGAATGATTGTAAATGGGGATGGAATAAGAAAAGAAGTTCAACGCATGAAAAATGTATATATACGGATAACTGGCTGCTCAATATTTCTCAATGGTATGCGTTGAGGATATTTAAAATACATAAAATAAAACATTTATTGAGGATAACATTCAAAAACATGGCATTTCGAGAGATAGGTGACATAAGTCATAGATGCGGAAATTATGTATACGACATACAAGAATATAATTTATGAATAAGGAACTACCCCATCAGATACGGGCGTTACAATACTGTGCGTCAACTACTGGAGTCCACGAAGGGCTTTTTGATTCTTAACGAAAGCAACGGAGACGGCAAGACTGCTCTGCACATTGCCAGCGAAGAAGGCAAGTCAACCTTAACTACTTTTCATTACATGACTCGATGTAGATTAAAAAAATGTAGAAAAATTATTCTGTCTTGAGCTTCATATTAACCTTTCATCTCTCGCTAATTGGCAGGACACAGCAGGTTGGTGCAGTTGCTAATCAGCAAAGGCGCTTTACTTCACCGCGACCACCAGGGACGGACGCCCTTGCATTTAAGCGCCTCGAGAGGGCACATCGAGACCATCAACATCCTCTTGGCGGTGCACGGCCACATGCTCGACCAGACCGACCGGGAAGGGGTGAGATTTTTAGCGCTTTTTCTCATTTATGGAAAAAAATGCACTATTGTGCTCGCCATGTCCGTCTGTCTGTATGTCTGTCTGTCCGTCCGTCCGTGACCACAAGTTTTCGTCGCCGAGAAAATGCGCTCTCTGTCACTCAGCGCAGTGAGTACTGAGTTATATTTTCTTATGAATGTTTTGACATGCAGAACTCATAGGATTACAAGTTATTAGTTGCTCAACTTCCGGTTGCTTGAAAAATGTTAAGAGCTCATAAACAAGTTCGTTATGATCAGATTAATAAGAATGTGGCATTAACTCGTGCTCCACAAAAGCCTTGTTTGACTTATTGAATTTCTTTAAAATTGTCACACGCAAAGAATTTGAATATGTCAAATTGGCTTCACCGTGGTGTGAATAAATCGCTCCAAATCTCTATTCGTTTAATGAAAATTCAAGCCCCAAACAATTAAAAATTATCGTAAATTTTAAATTCTATTATGATTATGTCCTACAAACCATGGAAGAAAACAAACTGTAGTGCGGTGGTCGTAGATTCTCAATTGCTATTACACGTTCAATCAACCGACGAATTTTGAATCGTGGAATAATTGTATTGAACGAAAAATCCGATTGTGAAAAAAGACATCTCATTCTTCATTCCAGTTCATAACTGGACTAAATATGACTGATGCATTAATACTGATCGGTAAAGCTTCAGTTGCAGTTAATTTCAAGTAAACTAATTTTCCTCAATTCGAGGAGAAAATCACGCGCCACAGCGACCGATTCGGGACGATAAATGGTGACTGCACCAACGCCCGTGAACGAGACGCGAGTGCCATGGCATATAGCAGCTCAAGGGTGGTGGGTCGGGCGTCATGTCAAGAATGGCAAGGCACTCGCCCCTTTTGGCTACGGTAGCTACTCCGCTGTAATTTGTCGCATGTGCGTCGGGTGTCATGCAGGTCCGCTCGCTCTCGACTACCTGGAGTCCTTCAGCGCGAAGACGCGCGGTTCAAGCCTAGTCAGCGTCGTGCCAGGTCTCGGTCAGGGAGACGACAGATGACATCTAGTGACCGCGAGCGGCAGATGTGAAGAAACTCATCACTTTTGTTATTCAGCGAACGTAGGTTGAGGCAGCCAAACGATAAAAAACGAAAAGGCTGCACACATTCGCGATCAACACAAACGCCAATCAGGTTTTGAGGCATACGGGTCAACACAGCCCGATGCCCAGCAGCAGCATTCGCAGGCGTCGAGTTCAGCGCAAATGATTGCCGCCATAGCAACGGCCTATTACTAGTGATGAAGAGCACACCGTTTTCGCGAACTGCTCGATAAGTGGCAGCAGGACGTCTATTTCGGACGGCACGTCATCCACAATAAGACATACAAGGCGTGGTGGACGGCACGATGTGTAAATCTACTCTCTCACTGACGGATGGATCAAGAAATGCAGCAGCTGACCGCAGGGTAGCAGTCGCTTCGTCGAGTAGCCGACGATGCCGTGTATAGCAGCCAGATTCAGCTTTGGTCATAAAACAGTGAAGCACGTCTACAGTCAGCTTAAAGCCGAATATAGCGAACGTCAAACGAATACTCACAATTTAGTCCTCTCATTCTAAAACACACTTAGACTAGTTTGCGTCAATTAAGCCCCGTGAGTGGCGAGAAAAACCAGCTAAGACAGAGCCTGGCGATACGACCGCTCCAGCCACCTTAAGATTCAAACCAAGAGGGGCCGAACAAGCCAAGATGGCCGATCGGTGTCGGAACAGTAACAGTCGCACACAATCAGATTTAAAGGCACAGCAATCAACGTCAGACGATCGTAAAAAGCGTAGTCCTCATAGTCAGAAGTACTTGCTTATATATATAAAGATTCGCGGCGTCGTTTTAAACACAGATCTAGGGCCGAGCGGTTTGAACTGTGACGGTCGCCAGTCAGATTTAAAGGTACAGCATTCAACGTCGGAAGATCCTTATAGCGTAGTTCTCTTAGTAGTTCTCTCGAAATAACTTGCTTATGAAGATTTGCGACAGAGTTTTGAACACGAGGGGTATCATATTTTAACACTGGCGCAAGTTTTATAGAGAGTAAACGGAGCACAGCAACACTCAGCAGGACAAAATAAATGATATACTCAGTTACTTCGTATTAACTTTTTCATGTGAATGTCTAAATAAAAGGAGATTCTAGGAATTACATGAAATCGGTGTATTAGGCAGAATTCATTATTTTATGCATTTTTTATGAAAAATAGAGAATATTTCTTATTATTAATTTTTATTGTTCTTCTCATTTTTACGACTAAGACTTGTTGTATGATTTGAAAATTCGAATATAAGGTTTTAAAATGGCATTTAATTATAATAATACGAGGTTTCCAATGCACATTATTCAATAAACAATAAAGTGAAATTTATGGAAATCCTAGAATTGAGATTTGCTTGAGCATGTGCTGCTATTCAATAGCAATGGGGCTGGGCTTCTTCATTTTATAAGCAATGACTTTTTAGATTCCCTCTTTCCGGAAAGAAAATGTTCTAAGAGATCACTGACAATATAACTCGTATTCTTCTTCCCACTGACCTGTTTAGAAGACTAATCTAAAAAGACTTAAGATTCAATTTTCGTAGAGATTCTTTCGTGTAACCATCATTTCACTTGTCTACGCGCAAAATATCAGCCATATTTGCTTTCAGAAAACCTGTTAACAAATTGAGAGACACATTAAAGAATGTTCTCCTCCGTTTTAACCGGCGTTCAGAACTCAGCACTGCACATGGCAGTGCGTGAAGGTCGAGCGGAAACCGTGTCAATGCTCATGTCGCTGGGCTGCTTGCTCAACGAGAACAAGAAAGGCGCCACGGCCATCGATGTGGCCATCACGTACAAGCTTGAAGAAGTCGCCATCGCGATGGTCACCCATGAGCGCGGGTAGGTGTTTCTTATCTTTTACAAATATTAATATAATAAAAATAAAATGCCGGACGATAATCTTTTTTGTTATATAAGGAGTTACTCCATACCTAGAAAATAATCTTGGATTTTGATTCTATTTTAAACTTCCTGTAAAGTATCCATTTTGACTGCCAATATATGAGGCTGAACAACATCCTTTAAGTTTCGATAACAATTCATTAAGTTTTTATTATATTACCTAATCTCTATTAAAATTGCCTGCATAAAATTACTCGCAGTATATATTAACATGAACTTCCTATCGTTTAGATCTTTCAGTCTAGAGAATCACGACAGAACGCCTTATAGTTTAATCTGGCGCGAGATAGCTCGGTCTGAACCCTTGCAAATAAGGCCACTTATACTTTAACCATTATGAGAAAAATTTTACAATTCACATAATTCACAATTTGTCAGGTCCTGAGGTCAATAATGCCGTTACTGAAGGTATATAATTGCTTCGCCGATTGCGAGGTTCTTGCCCTATTGGGTTTATAGATGGAAAATTTAGTGCGCTTACTTAATTGATATTCAAGCAATTCTAGAAAGTAATGCCATACAACCGTTTTTTTTTTCAAATAAATAGAACGTTTAAGTTTGTTCTACGTATTCGATATCTTATCATAACTATGATTTTGTAGACAAGATGTTCGAAAAAATTAAATTGAGGATTTAAAATATTCAGCCAAATTCTTCTTTACAACGGAAGCGATGAATGTTGTTATGTAGCAAAAGTTCTCCTATTGAATACACTTTCAATCATGGACGTAATCACAATATCATAAATTAATTTAAAATTCTAAATTCCCTCTAACAAACTTCTCAGTTTCTCATTAGAAATTAATAATTTAATGATTTAAATAATTGAGGTTTCGAGTAAAACATCAAAGTTTCTATGTGCAACAAAGAAATATTTATTTTGCTGTAAATAACTCATTCGCTTTTAAATTACTCCGAATTTCGAGGCTTGAAAAAAAAAAAATAATGAGGACAATGAATTAATGTGAATGTTTTGATTTTAATATAATCATTTTTTATATGTGCTAATTTTTTTCATTACACGAATTGCTCATATTTTAATCTACTCGAAGAAAACATGTCGGTTATCGAAACTCTTAATATGTTTTATGACTTCAATTCAGTCTTCTGTGTTTATTTCAACTTTTGTTTATGTGTATTTCAAATTTATTTTTAAAACATACAAACCTTAAAAATCCATTAATATTGGTTGAAAGTATTTTGGTGGCTCATTTTATTTACGTTTCTGAAAATATCGCTCAATTAAGTTGTAAAAACGGCACGTCAGCTATAGTCGAATAAATCTCTATACCTTACCTAACTCAAGTTTCATTTGGGCCGTTATTTGCCTCATCTATTCCAATTTTAGAGCAAATTTTTTATTTCATTTCTCCAAGACCCACGTAGGTTTTACCGATGGGAAACAAAATTTACTGCTGCGTGATCAGCTATAGTTGAATAAATCTGTATACATTACCAACAACTCAAGTTTTTTGTGGGCCGTTATTTGCCTAATCTATTCCAATTCTAGAGTAAAAATTTTTTATTTCTCCAAGACCTACGGAGGTTTTACCGATGGGAAGCAAGATTCACGGCTGCGTGAGTATGGAGCTGATCAGGTCCCTCCCTAAAGTCTTCGAAGCTGCGCTGAACCAAGCCATCACAAAATCAAACTTCAAGGAAGACTCCAAACGATACTACGTGAGCTAATCAGGATATTTTATATTATTTGTTCAATTTTCTGTGTCTTCAGGTGACTGAATGGACATCAGACTAAGCGTTGCTTGCTTGCAATGAAATTTCAAGGAGACACATCATCTCTCTGGCTTGAATGCTTTGGATGAGAAATGCTTCCTTGAGGGTATATAACAGTTACTATTTCTCAAGCTAAAAACATTATTATTAATTTAGTTGCGAGTTTTAGAGATTTTATGAGTCGATTTACGAATATGATTTTTCTTTAATCAAACTCAAATCAGAGCCATTTCTAAATAAAGAAGAAATTACTCGCTACATTTTTATCGGTCACAAAATATTTAACAAAAATTGTAGTTGAATCAAAATTTGTTACCATAATTAAATCGACTTTTATCTTTCCATATTGATATTTGATGATACATTGATATATTTGCTGACGATGATATTTTTTCTCCAATTTTCAGATAACCTACAATTTTTCTCCGTTGCAACTCAATTGCGGTCAGATCGATCAAATGCGGTCGGTTAAAAAAGATACCGACTGGCGACCTCCTCCCCTGTTTGCCTGCAACGTGAGTTCAAATAATGGCTTTAGCTTCGCCCTCGACCCCATATTTGTTGAATGTTTTAGAGATTTTTCTGCAGGAGAATTTTCACTGGATACATATTTTGATTTAAGAAATGTATAATAGGCGTTATTGTTTATGTATATTTTTTCTAAATTATGTGTGCGCAGGAAAATGAGCAAGAAAATGCCGAAAGCGATTCATTTGCTGAAAACAATAATATTATCTAAACGAATATCCTGATTCATGCGAGGTATAAAATGAAAGGGAGAAACGAAAAAAATAGAAAGTATGTTCTAGCTCACCAATTAATTTACTATAATAAAACAAAAATGTTCAAGTTTGATATTACTGATGATACACAGTGAAGTTTTTTTTATTAACAAACGATTGTAAAATATAGTATAATAAATATATACCACCGGCTCCTCATACACAATTGTCCATATTTCCTAAAGAAAGTAGCATTTTTATAATGTATACTAGAGGGTTTATATATCAACAGGCAATGGTGAACAGTCGTCGCGTGGAGCTATTAATGCATCCTCTGACGCAGAAATTCTTGCAAATGAAGTGGCAGGCGTACGGTATGTATGTGAACATGATCTACCTGCTGATCTACATCACTTTCTTGACTTCTGTCACGATCTTCGCTTCTGGAATCTTAGGAGGAAAGTGTCAAGAGCAGCTGCTGGAAGCTCTCAACCCAACCTCCACTTCAACGCGATATCTCAACCACACAGACGGGCCTGCCGAAGCAATCGCTACTGGTCTACAAATTAAGGTTTTTTGTTTCATACACAAAAAAATTAATTTGTGTTGAGAACTGTAACATAATAAATATTTGTTCATTACATCGATGTAGATGCAATTTTTTAGTAGAGCCAGTCAACAATACTTTTAGAGTGTCGTTCACTGATATTGCAAGATGCTTTTCAGACAATCCCTCAGACTAACATTTCTCATATCCCCGCCCTTTTTCTACAACATATGGCTGCTTGGCGCTATATACAAAACAGGAAGTTTCCACGAATCACAGTATTGATTGTTACATAATTTCATACAATTTAAAATTTGATTTAGCTCAACAAAACTCTAAAAGTCTTCTCTAAGTTGAGTATTTATTCAGAAATTATCACTCCAAATTGCATAAAAAGCATTTTTTTGATGCTCCGTCAGGAACGAAAGTCTTATGAAGTTATGATGTCACTAATGTAATTCAATATTCAGGAGAGGAGAGATTTTTCGGAAATTATTGTGTAATATTTGAGCGTATTCTTTACTGTGAAGAAGTCAAGTTCATCACTTCTGTCTTTGAAAGTGGAGAATGAAAATATTAGAATCTATAATAATCCAATTTATTGTTGAGTTAGATATATCATTAGCTTGGTCCTAAATGCCCCTAAACTGTTAAATTCAGGGACATTTTCTTCACTAATAAAAAACTTTTTCAGCATCAGTTCGGAACATTTGGGTATCTGCTAGCCATCCTAATTGCCTTCTTCAGCGGCTGTGGTCTGATTAAAGAAATATTCCATGCACACTACCAGAAGATGGAAGTAAGTGATGCGGTAGAGGTAGCTTATTTCACGCGCACTACCAGAACATGGAAGTAAGTGATGCGGTAGAGGTAGCATATTTTGCGCGCACTACCAGAAGATGGAAGTAAGTGATGCGGTAGAGGTAGCTTATTTTGCGCGCACTACCAGAAGATGGAAGTAAGTGATGCGGTGGAGGTAGCTTATTTCACGCGCACTACCAGAACATGGAAGTAAGTGATGCGGTAGAGGTAGCTTATTTTGCGCGCACTACCAGAAGATGGAAGTAAGTGATGCGGTAGAGGTAGCTTATTTTGCGCGCACTACCAGAAGATGGAAGTAAGTGATGCGGTGGAGGTAGTTTATTTCGCGCGCACTACAAGAAGATGGAAGCAAAAGATGCGGTGGAAGTAGCTTATTTCGCGCGCACTACCAGATGATGGAAGTAAGTGATGGATATCTGCTCCGTGTACCATTTAACAGCTCTTCAATCAACTCATATTCCCCCCAAAAACCACAGAAAGAAAAGACAACACCAGTTTTTAAGAATTCAGTCTCCATATCACTCGCACAATAAGACCCCCACCTCCACCCCTGTACACGTAATCACTAACCCCACACTCCCCAACCACATACACTATGGGAGATCTGCGAGACTGATCACCCAACATATTAGCAGCATTAACCCAACAACCGACTCCTCAAACCTACAACTGAGTCTCGAGTGATTCGCTCACCGTCGTCAACAGACTGCGACATCGCCTTTACCATATCCTTAAAAACAAAGAGAGCAATAAAAACTACAAGAAAAAACCTAATGAATAAAGATAAAGAGGGTAGAAATGAGATTTTTTTTATTATACAAAAAATGTAAGTAATAAACCACCATGCCTCCCGACACCTTCCGCCCCAACCCCAATCAGTCTATTTACGCGCTATGCTCCCATTACATCACCGACTATCTTTCCACTTTTCCTTCCTGTTTTTGGTGACTCAGGCCCACTCCTTGTTCTTTTCCACACGTTCCTAACTTCCTAGTGGCATCGCAACATTTAAGCAAACTTTCTGGAGACTAATGAGTGTTGCGGACGTCTATGGTCACTTGCGGACGTCTATGGTCTATGCACACTTACAGGAGATGCCATCGAGTAAAGAGGTTTTCCATTAAGTTAATATTCTTCTTATTACGCGAATCACTTCCTACGCGTCGATTGTGTTAGAGACGAGATGCAACCCAAGTTTAATTAAAATACATTTGAAACGCCGTGAAAACGTCTGTTTACTCACGGAGAATTGTTAGTGTTTCACAATACCTAGTACAGCACCCTATATAGTTCATCTTGAAAAATTTATCACTTCTTTTCATCACAACCGAATAATAGTTAGCAAACCAAAATGTTTTCAATGAAAGTAAACCGCGATGAGTATGCGTTTTAGAAAAGGGAAATCAGTCATTATTTTTGTGGAGTTGAATATAATTTCCCATATTCCAGCAAACTAACTGTTGTCTGAAATTTTATAAATAACTATACAACTTTTTACATGCTGTATATTGTTTATTGTAATGCTGTATTGTATTTTTACATGCTGTATTGTTATTAGGTTGAAGAAGAAAAAATGTTCCTTCTCTTGCCATTCGAAGGCTAAAAAGTAATCACACTCCAAGCAGTTTCATGCTGAAATTTTTCCATCAAAATTTCAGTATCTGGCAGACGGGATGAACCTAATCGAGTGGATACTGTACCTGTCCGCTATCTGTATGGTGCTGCCGGTCTTCGTGGGCACAGAGTGGCGAGCACATCAATACAACTCTGCGGCCATGGCTGTCTTCACTGCCTGGTTCACTCTGCTCCTTTACTTTCAAAGGTACGTATTACTTGCATCTTTTCCAATGTAAATGACGCATCCAGATACACTCAAATTGGACTCGAAACGATGCACAAGTAATAAATGATGCGTACTAAGGTATGTGTAAGCATCATTTTTAAAATATCCCCAACAATTTAGTTTCTAACCATTCTCAACTCGTGATCTACTTTATTTCCCACAAATAATTTTATATCTTACTATCTATTTCTAAATTATAATCTTATTTCCAAACGCTCATGTCTTGTCGTAATATATGCCTGGCTTGTGGCACCAATATATGCTCGTGTTACTTTGTATTTATAAAATTTCCGATTTCTCTGCACTGCGTGCACTGTATTTTAAGAAATTACTTATTTCACATCATGAACTTTCCATCGTAAAGTCATCTTAATAGCTGACGCCTGTTGCATTTTCCAACGTCTTATTTCATAACTTGTCTCCAATTCACAACGCTTGTAGGTTCGACCGAATCGGAATTTACATCGTGATGTTCCTGGAGATCCTGCGCACTCTGCTGAAGGTCCTGGCGGTGTTCTCAGTTCTCATTATTGCATTCGGCTAGTTTTTACTCTAGTCTTAGGCCATTAAAAAAAATTGGAGAAAAAAATTAGTCGATAATGTATAATATTACACACTGTGGTGTGTAATATGGAGGGTTGAAGTTTGATCCAAGGGAAAAGTGATAGCAGATTTCTTGACTGCTCGATAACAGAATGCTTAATTCATTGCGACAGTTAACAATTAGCTCTGTGATGAATGAAAATCTATTATATCCAAATTTTAGATTATGTCAAACTTTTATATCACAAGACCCTGTGATAATTGTTTCCTCCACACCATATATTGAAGTACGTCTGACAGTTCGAACATCAATAACTCAACACCTCGATGAAAAATCACCCGACCCGGGAAATTATGTTCTTTTTTAAATTTTTTTTCCATTCATTTTGCTGAATTGCAGGGCAACCACATGGCGTACTCGAGCGTGCCCATGTCGATGTTGAGGACCTTCTCAATGATGCTTGGCGAGATCGACTTCCTTAACACATTCGTGTACCCGTATTTTGAAGCCAGCGCCCAGCCAAACATCGAGCGATCGCTGCCTTTCCCCAACACCACATTCAGTGAGGAAATTAAACGGGCTTTCCTAAATTTACGTATCAATTTCTTTGCAAACCAAAATCATGTTTGATTTTCAAATCTTGGCGGTTCGTTAAGTAAACAATCCTGCATTTCTCGTTTATTTAGTTCAGTGCCATAGTCTACGTAATCAAAAAGTAACATCATTCGGTACTTCTAAATGGTTTTCGTTCGTAATGTGCTCCAGCTTAGTTTAAAAAAAATCATTATAGGAATGCACTTTCAGTTTTATGTGTGCAGAATTGCTGCTATGTTACCTGATCTTCCTAACATGGCTGTTAAACTTTCAAATTTGTAAAAAAAACTGTTGCTATAAGACAGCCAATATTCATGCCTGTTTATGACTAATATAATTGTTATTATAATAATTCCCAGTCCAATCTAGTTACCTCGATCCTATAGAGCACCTGGCGCGGGAAACCAGCATTAGTTATCATCGAAATTAGTAAAATATATTTCATTAGTTTATTATTGAATTCAAGGGTTGTTAACATAACATAACATAGTGATGTCGGCGCTAAAGAGTAGGCCTTATGTGGCCTGTCGCCGAATCTTGAACTTTTCGTGACTTGTTCATAGAAGATCTAAAATCGTGTTATTTGACCAGATATTTTCACGACTGACGATAGTTTGAAATAGCTACTAGACTTCCACCGGGTTAGGTATGGTGCTAGTCCTTTCAAAACTGAACATATTTTGGGATGCTGTCATCTAGGGTTGGTAACTCAAACATTTTTCTATGTTTCAGCGATTCTGGTGGTGTTCATGATCCTCATGCCAATCCTGCTGATGAATCTGCTCATCGGTCTGGCGGTTGGCGACATCGAGAGCGTCAAAAAGAATGCACAGCTCAAGCGCGTGGCGATGCAAGTAAGAGCCGTCAACCTTTACTTGTTAGATTAAATTTTGCTCGTCAGTTTAATAATAACAACAAAATCATTTAGGCTTTTTACTATTAAATGTCTACTAAATTTAATGAAGGGGAAATACATCATTCTAGTTCATGTTCACTCAGTCTCCTTGAAAGAATTAAACATTACTCTCTTAATTGGCTAAGAGAAACGCAGGTAATACCGTTAACGGTAATTTTTCTAACATCTGAGAAACCGTAATGTTTATCATGTACTACAAATCTTCTTTATGCGATGATTTCCAAAATATTTTCATCTTTTATTTTATATTTCACTTTTCCCTTCTACTTTCTTTTATTTTCTTTCATCATTGATCCATATTAAGTTTAAATTCATTTGTATCAATTCTTCCAAGTTTAGGGTTTAGTGTCCTTTCTCCCTAAGTCTTCAAACCCGATTAGTTGCGTCAACCACTAAAAACTAATGTGACGTTTCCCCCTCTTCAGGTTCATTTGCACACCGGCCTAGAAAATAAGCTGCCATCTCTTCTCATATCCCGCGTCAACAAACAAGAGATCGTCGTCTACCCTAACGACGACAGCGTCAAAACTTCCTTCCTGCAAGGCCTTGTTCAAGCCCTCAACTTCTGCATGCCATATAAGGACACTTCTGCAGGTTTGCTTCAACCACATAAAGATAATTTTGCAGATTAGTTTTACGTTTTGTAGGTTAATTTTTCTTACGTGAATGATAAGAGCTCACGAGTAACATGGGCTTAAAACATAACAATTCAGATAATGCATAAAATTACTGGTAAATTTTTAACTGCCAGTGTCTCCATAGCAAAAAAAATGGTTCTAAGGACCTGTACTTAGATGAATTGAAGTGTTCTTGTGACGTGTATTTGTGTGGAAGTAGCTCTAGAAAACTTATATATAAACAAAAACCGAAATTGAGAATAAGCAGGTAAAGAAACAGTTCAGATGAATACCAAATAATTTCTGAGTGACTTCTAAATCTACCTTATGCTATGCATATTTTTATCTAGAATTTAAAAATATAATGGAAGTTTGTTGTTCGGGTTGTTTATAATCAATCTATTTGGTTAGGTTTTGGAAAGTTTCTCTTGCAGCACATCAATCGGGCTGTGGTCGCAAAAACAGGGCAGTGATCATAGATCAATCCAGCATTCATCACCCATAACCGAACACATCAATCAATCCGGCATGGCATTTGTGGTCATCCAACGTTTAGACCGTCTGCAATAAATAACCCATGGTTGAACTATATAAGGTTGACCCACGAGGACATCCGTCTTTCAGTTCAGCTTAACTGTTACGTCACTGAGATCGAGAAACGTAAACAATCCCGTCATTCCCACGACGGATTAGTTGACTGGTTTCATCGCATTTCGGTGATTGGTCAATGCCCGTGACGTCACTGAGATCACTGACGTCACAGACGAACAACGAACTACATCCGCAAAAATGAGCATCCCATGGGTCAACCTTATACTAGTTCAACTATGAGATAACCAGCCTTCAATCATACAGTGATCGACCAAGTATGAGTTAAAATAACCCTGATCCTCGTTGTGCAGAGCTTGATGTCCTGGAACCCTCTTGCTCGGAGGAGTACATCTGGGAGGAGCTGGAGTCGCACCAGCTGCGCTTCCGTTCCATCGCGGCGCAGCTCGACCAGCAGACCAAGCTACTCAAGCTCATCATGCAGGTGCGTCAGCGCTTCTTCTAGACATTTGTTGAGTGTTTAATGAAATTTAGTTTTACCTGTAGCCGATTTATCCAGGGCTACCTAATATGTAGTGAATTTATTACCAATCAGGTTAGCATTGGACACGAAGTGAGTACTAGGTTTCAATCGTAATCAATGATCATCATTAAGCACTCTGGAATATAATTATTAGCGCATTTTCTCATTTATGGAAAAAATGCACTATTGTGCTCGCCATGTCCGTCTTAACATAACATAACATAACATAACATAACATAACATAACATAACATAACATAACATAACATAACATAACATAGTGATCTCGGCGCTGAAGTGTAGACCTGTGATGTGGTCTGTCGCCGATTCTTTTTCTTTTCGTGCCTTGTTCACGGAAGATCTAAAATCGTGTCCGGATCCTCACGATAGTTTGAAGTAGCTACTAGACTTCCACGGGTTAGATATGGTGCTAGGCATTTGACATTTATGGAGTGTTGAATGAAATTTAGTTTTCCCGTTGCTGATTTATCTAGGGTTACCTTAATATGTAGTGAATTTCTTACCAGTCAGGTTAATATTGGCCATGAAGAGAGTGCTAGGCTTCAATCGTTCCGAATGAGCATCATTGGGCACTCTGGTATAGAATTATTTATTTCATTAGCCTCTGCTCAGCAACTGATTATTTTCGCATGTATATCGCATTGGGTGCGAAGGCTACCTACATTAGTTTAAAACGACCGTGAAGGTGTTATACACAGTACTTTGTGTGAAAAAAAGTCTAAATGATAGTGATAGAATTACCCTAATGGAATAAATGAAATTCGGCACTTGCTTAATAATTAGGGTTTTAAAGCCTAATTTTGTTCGTCGAGTTGGAGAAGTATGCTCTTGAGCATCACCGAGTTCAGAGTTCTTATTATAAGTAGGTATATTTCCTATACAGCGCAAAGGGTCAGAGTATTTTCTGCAATGCCTTTACTATAATAACTTAGAAAAATAATCATTTTCCAATTATATTTATGTTCTTTTTTCATTTGAGTTCAGTGAACCTTGTTCTATGTAGAACGAAATTTTTGGTAGAGAATATTTTTATGGTTTACATTTTCCACTTATACGTCCTAACCATTTTTGCTTTTCTCTGTAAAATTTGTGTGATATAATGACCAATGAGAATTTTGGCCCAGATAAAATGCTGCCGAAAAAGTATTATATAAATTCTGAATTAATTTAGCGAACAGAAACTATTTATTGAATACGTCTTATGTTCATAAACTCTCTATCATACTTATCTAAAAAATCGTAAATGTAGCCTTCACAATGAACCACCAAAGTTCGAAAAACTTTAAATTAAATAAAAGTCAAAATAATCGAAAATTATTTGATCACTGTCGCATTTGCTGCCGGAAAAATGCAATGTCAACTTCAAAAAATATATATAACTCAGTACTCACTGCAGTGAGTGACAGAGAGCGCATTTTCTCGTCGACGAAAACGTGAAATCACGGACTGACAGACAGACGGACAGACGGACGGACGGACATGGCGAGCACATTAGCGCCTTTTTTTCATACATTAGAAAATGCGCTAAAAATAAGCAGCGAAGTTTTTTAACATGTTGCATTTTGACGCTAAACAGAAAATGGAGATCAACAGCGAAGCGATCGAGACAGACGATAATTGCTCAGCATCGAGAAGAAGGGACTTCTTTGTTCAGTATTGAGTATTAAAATCAAAAGCTATACCTATACTCAGAATTGAGGAGTAGCAAGATCTCTGTTCAGCATCAAGGAGAAGCGAGACTAGCGAGCTGAGTATGACTAATCACTATCGAGGAGTAGCTAAATCGTGATCAGGATCTAAAACTAGCGAGATCTCGGCTCACCAACGAGAAATAGTGAGGAAATGTTGCTAATCATCGACAAGTAGCGATAAATCTGCTTAGGGTCAAAGAGTATCGATATTTTTTGCGCTATGCTGAGGTGTAGCAAGAGCTTGTTCAGCATTTAGAAGAATTGAGATCTCTTATCTGCATCGAGTTTTGAATTGGATGCGAGGAATGAAATAGCAACAATTTCTAGACAAAACTTAGTTATATAAAAGTTGGAACCAGCATGGCAATGAATAAGCTTACTTCGGCACTGCAGCAATATTTTGTAAAATTAGTTGGGCGGCAGCAATGCGTTTAGGTTATTTATCTGCACCGCGTGGGCTATGAGCCTCGGCACAACATCGACTAATAGAAATTTCTTCGATCGTCAACAAGGAGCACAATAACCTTTACATAATACTAATGATAATAATTACATAATACTAATGACTTCTTTGCATTGATCTCATAAGGAGACTGAAAGATCTCTGTTCCTATTCTAAGAGTGGTATTACCTTAACATATGACGTTAGCAGTCGCGACGATTCCTCTTGGCAAAAAATTGTATAAACGTGACAACATTTTTTTTTTTTTGCGTCCAAGAATAAGAATGTAAAATTGCTCCGGATTCACGCCCTGGATTATCGAGATAAATATCGCTCGAATTTACGAGGAAGATATTTAAAAATAGTGGTAACAGCAATGGAATTTTAATAGCGAATTTCATTATTTTAATCGTTCTGTGGACCAGCGGGAGAATTTGTCTTCATAAATTAGAAATTGGAAAAATTTCCAACTCGTATGACACAAAATTATTATTATCTCTTAAATAACTGTAGTTGTTTTATCGTATAGTAAAAATTTATTTGAACCGTGGGCGAATTTTAACATGAATCTAGTATTTTGGTTAAATATATGTTTGGAATTACTCACCTAATGTGATTTTGTAAAGTTAGATTTATTGTCAAACATGAAAATCAGATTATTTTAGGCAGCGATTACGTCCGTCGCTGTATAGTATCTAATAATTTATGGCATCGATAAGAGATATGAAATTTTTCATTTCTTAGTAGACTTGATTGAGTGAAATTTGTATTTTATTTTAATTTATCTAAACTGCTTGGTGATTTTTGGTTTTCCAATTTGTTCTACCTGCATTTTTTGTCAAAAATACTGAAAAGAGTCACTTTTAAAATTTTGTAGATCAATTTTAGTAACTAACATGAATTAATTTTCTCCTGACTACAGAGTTCAACACCAAATACTAAAAAAAAGAGTTAACAGAAGCGTGAGGGCCTTAGATTTTATTTCATCAATAGTTTTCGAATAAATTTATTAGTTTTGAGGTGGATGCATTTTTTTGCCCATTAACTTTGATGCGTTTAATTAAACGCATTGAAAAGCTTTTGGTTGAATGGATGAACACGAGAACTGACGTAACTTGTACCGTGTTAACGCTTATCATGGTTTTGGCAAGTGCAATTAAAATCAATTAATTCTTTCAAATAATGAGTAATTATGATCAATTTGCTTAGAGATCAAAAATAAAATATTGTTACCTCACGCTTGATGCAGTTCACGCTTACAAGCATAAATATTTATTGGATTATTCACAAAAGCCTGAGCATTAGTGCGAGATTTGATCACGACGAAACCATGATACCTTCCAGTCACTAATCAAAATTCATCCAAAACATCCGGCCTCAGTCAAATTATTTTAATAGGATAACTTTGGCATGATAGAGCTTATGAATAAAAATTCAAATTTCTTACTTAATTAATCTCACCGTTCTAACGTCCTATCAGATATCTAAGCATTGGATAGATAAATTTTGGCCGTTAACATTTGAGACAAAGCGTTATTTATAGTCGAGTGCACACGCCAGAGTTCTGAAGTTAACGCTTGGAATAAAGTTGGCTAGGCAGCGGCCAGCGTGGGTTAAGGCGAATATGGTGCCTGAGAGTGAGAAGTGTTTATGTGTAGAAGATCCCCCGTTTTACTAATTACGAGATTACAAATCCGATATAAATGTTTCTAATGCTCACTAAAGTGCAAGATAATTTCTAATATTGTTACATTCATCAGTAATTCAAACTAAATACATGTAATCTGTAATTCAAACATGTTGTAATGTAATTCAAACGACAGGACAGATTACATACATGTAATCTGTGATTCAAACGACACTTCAACAGATATAAATACTCTAAACACAGAATTTGAAACAATGTTCAATATCCAAATACATTCATGCAGGTGAAAGAAATATGTATACTTTAGGTGAATTTCGCAGTAATTGTGTATTGTGCGGCTGTAAGTTACAGTATAATGCCTCAAGAGACAGGACTCAAGTCTCCGCATAACAACTGCCATAGTTTGCCCTGTGACTCAAACTCTCTGATGGAAAAACAAAAGAAAGAGTTTTTAAGGTTAACTAAACTGAAACGAATGTTCAATCAAACACTAATCGATTGCAGATGAGTTGGCAAATAACATTGCGAAAATAGAATGCGGCGACTGATATTTTGATCAACTTATATTTTACGGCTGTAGGTAGTACCCAATAGTTTCATCCGTAAACACCGCTGCCACTGTTTCCTCTAAAATTGCTTCATAGTCTAGGCTTAGTAGCAGGTAGGGCAACTGGGCATTGGGCAAGGACTGACGCATGATAACTGTATTCGGAAGTCAGGTACACCAAATGGAAGGCCAAGACTTAGTAGCCTTGTACGTGGCATGTTTTTTTTAGTAAGGACCGTTTTGGGATTTAAAAAAGACGTGCAAAGATATCGCAATAATTATATTTTTTCATGAAAGCCTGTACTTTAATCTACTTCTCTACATAATTTCCATGAATATTGAGGTACTTGTCATAACGTGGCACCAGTTTTTAAATACCCTCCTGATAAAATGACTTGGAGGTGAAATTCTGCCGAAATTCTGAATTCTGCTGAAATGGAGGTGAAATTCTGCTGAAAAAACGCCTGAAATTCTGCCGCCAGACTCGTCAGGGAGAAGAAATTTCAGACGTTTTTCAGCAGAATTTCACCTCATTTCGGCAGAATTCTGAATTTCAGCAGAATTTCACCCCCAAGTCAGGCGGCAGAATTTTATCAGGAGGGTATTCAAAAACTGGTGCCACGTTATGACAAGTGCCTAAATATTAACGAAAATGATGTAGAAAAGTAGATGAAGGTACAGGCTTTCTTGTAAAAATAGAAATCCTGCGATATCTTTGTACGTCTTTTTAGCGTATTTTCTCATTTATGAAAAAAAATGCACTATTGTGCTCGCCATGTCCGTCCGTCCGTCTATCCGTCCGTGACTTCACGTTTTCGTCGACGAGAAAATGCGCTCTCTGTCACTCACTGCAGTGAGTACTGATCTACATTTTTCAATTCTATAACGGTCCTTACTTAAAAAACATGCCTCTTAATACACATACCAATGAAAGCACAATAGTACTAATATGCAATAGTTCTAAAGTTGTAAATGATATATGACCATTAAAATAACGAATGCGGGGAAACTTCCTAAAAAATATAACTCAATGAGTGACAGAGAGCGCATTTTCTCGTCGACGAAAACGTGAAGTCACGGACGGACAGACGGACGGACAAGGCTAGCACAATAATGCATTGTTTCCATAAATGAGAAAATGCGCTAAAAAGAAAACAAAGTCAGATAAAACAGCTACACGACTATGAAAATGTCACAACAAGCATTCAGTGAATCTATAATCATCGTCAATAATAGTTATAGAAAATGAAAATATTTTCTAAAAATGGCGGTAAATTCTCGTAAGCTGCATCAATTTTTCAAGTACTTATATTTCTATTAAGAATGAAAATGAGAGTTGGAAATAACACACGTTACACATACTATACTAGGCTTGGCTTTTATTTGCGATGGACAACATGCAACATCTTCATCCCTGTATTGCCTAAATAACATTGTGAAATTAAAAAAAAACAAGAGCTATTACTATCTCTTGACATACTACAGCTATAATTGCCAGCTCATCCAAAACCTGCTTGTATGGAAAGGTTCAAGGCGGTCACTGTCCAATGAAGGCAAGTCTTTGGAGTAGGACCAACCAATACGAATCACTGAAGTAGAGCAAGATGGGAAAGCCAGTCTTGGCCAACTTCATGAGCATTGGATTTAAACTTTTTTATTAGGTTTGCAGTAGTTTAATCAACTGCTGCTATTTGCTCCCAATAATGAAAACTCAAATGAAGCGCAATAATCCAACATGTCAAGGTTTTTATACATTAAAAAATCCGAAATTTCCAGGTAAACGCAGTTTTTGACGGCCAACGCTGTTGAAAAAAGGCGCAAATAATAAAATTTACAGGAAAATGTCCCATGCAGCAATTCAGTCTGGACCACTAATCGGAACATGACGCGAATAAACCGTAGCTTGGTAAATGGTTCTCGAAAGAAAAAATGCACTGCTCTGAAAACATAACATTAATTTAATATTTTGATCAAGTTTAACATCATGTTAAATCATGATTCGTCGTTTCTTCCAGCTCCATCGTCAGTATTAAATCGTAGAACAGAAGGACAATCAGTTAGTAAACGAAGATTTACATTGCAGGTATTAAAAACTAAATCAACAAATAAAGTTTTTACAGCCCTTTGAAACTTTACAATTTTTACTTAACTTGTTTCAGTTTTAAATTGTGTTTTTTCTTTGGCTCTTGCATTTTATGATGGCTGGTCAGAGAGGAAAAAAATTAAATGAGAAGGCCTCCAGTCCTGTTAAACCGAATTCTGAGTAGAACGGAAACAATTTTTTTATTTGCGTTTTAATTACTCCTCCTACTTCTTAGACCTGTAGAGGATACAAGTTTTATTAAAAATAAATAAAGATGTCTTATTATAATATATCAGTTTGCTAACAATCGCATTTTAACAAGTGGAGATAACGGAACTCACCTCAGATGAGGTCTATACCGACTTTATCGGGGAATTTTCCTATCAATAAACAGAATCTGTAACAAAAAGAATAAATAACTATCAGAATAATTACCTGCACAAACAACATTGAAAGACCGCTACGCTACTACTAGGAGGCGGCCTTAAGTCCGACCCCGGTGACGACTAGTCTTACAATCTCAGTCTAGATAGCGCTAGCGGTTCTCTTGATGTGATGCAGTGTTGCCTGTTGCCAGTGTTGCCACTTGGGCACCACACGGTCTCCAGGATTCAGTGAACATAGAATATCTCCCAAACTAATGAACGCAGCTCGATGAAACTTTGCACATGCATTCATTAAGACCTAACGGTGATGTTTCAGTCGCGATAATTTTTTCGTTTTTGCCTTCGGTCCTCAATTGAGAGGCCGTTACGCTGGTGTGATGTACAGTACGTCTTGTGTTAGAGACCATTGATTCAATTAAGACATTACTGGCTTGCTATAAATATATTTTTTGCCTCTAATAGGTACCTTTCATCAGTTATGATACTGGCGGAAAAGCATTTTTCTATCAATTTTTCGATGGTAAATTTTTGGCGACAACTTTCAATTAAGAAGTCAAATCAATTTTCAATTTGAAGATTACTATCGCGCCCTGAGTTTACTAGCAAAGGAGCTACGCAGTAAGTTCTACATTTGTTTTATTTTTAATTTTCAGCTTCGCTATTCTAATTTTTATTTTATTTATATGTGAAGGTATTTTTGTTGACATCTGCGCCGCAGCAGTTAAATCTGCGTAAACAATTAAATCAGATGGCATTGGCTTCGTAGAAGTTGACGCTCGCCGCGCACAGAAAACTTTTGGGTAACATTAACAGCTCATAAGAAGGGGCAAAAGTAAAGGGAGTGATGGTGCGCACGTCAGGAAACTTCTCGTCCTCATTTCGTCTAACTTTTTCCGCTTTTTCTCTGGTAGAATTTTGCGTTCTATTCAAGTTTACTTGTGCGAAAAACAGAGATGCGAGATGAGGCGAGATGTTTATGAAAGTTATGCTAAGTTATCAGGTGAAACATTAAAATTTCGAGCTCGTCAGGTATAATGCCTTGTCCACAGTTTAAGTATGAATACTTTTACATTGTCATCTAATGCAGGGGCTTCGGTATCACCCATCCTTTCGGAACAGTCTCCCAATGATATAATCATCGTATCCGCAAGCACCCTTAAGAATTTAAATATCATTGTAATGACACTGTTTGATTGATGACCTGGGATAATATTGACATATATTCTGTCGTCTTAAAATTCAATCAAGCTTACTCAGTCCACGTGCAATTGGGGCTCAAAACCAAGAACAACAAAAGCGTTGAATTCGTCAATAAATACTCGCTTGATAAATATTGTCATCTTCGCAAGTCAATGTTTGTGTACGCCTCCACAGACCAAAATAGCCTAATACATAGTATATGTTAACCTGGTCTTTGGACGCTTGCAACTGCATATTATGCCTCAGTTCTTTTATGATAATTTTTCTTCCTAATTATCTTCTCCTACTAACCTTATATAACTCGCAAGTTTATTCAGGGACAACAATTTGGAATGGAAATCAACTGACAAAAAATAGGTGAAATCTTCCCTCCCGTCTAGCTGTCAGTTGTTCTGTATTTTATGCAACATGGATGGAAAACAATAGAGCAAGTTTACCACAAAGCCAATTTGCGCATTTTCACTGCCATTTTTTACATCCCTGCCTAAATTCTTCATTCAACAAAAATTGCTTGGAAGTTTAAGATTCTCGCACTGCATGGCCGCAGTGTGTACGTGATCAGAGAGTAAAATATCGCCACTCATCGAAAAATTAAAAGATTTCCGGATTGATCTAACACTTCAAATGATATGCAACCTTCATAGTTCGAAATAAAAATTTTTCGAGTTTATTACAATATTCAAGTTGCTCAAATAGCTCATATGCTGTCAAGACGATAGCAAGTTTCACATGCACATGAATAAATTCTCATTAGAGTCTCATCAATTCTATGTTCAATTCTTAAAATGTCTCGTGTAGCAGTCTTTCAACCCGTAATTATCGTGGCAACAATCAAATTATCTATCACAAGCATGGCATCTAACAAACCAGCCCGTTTATGCCCAATAACGATGTTTATTTGGGTCTACATTATCCTCACCCGGGCTTCAAGCACACAAACATTTGCAAACAAACTTCAACAAATATAATATAGGTTAAACAATTTACTAATAATAAATAAATTAAATAACTAATAAATTAAATACTAGTACTTTACTACTTACTAAATAAAACATCGAGGTATGTATTTCGTGCTCGGGATGAATATATTTACGATACAATTAATTCCAACGAAACTCATGCGTTTTCATTTCTTCAACTGTGCGAAGTGATAAAATTTAGCGTGCTCATTACAGGCAAATTGCTCTGCATGGAATTTTCAGAGCCACCGTCATGCGGAGGTGTAGCACGCCAAAGACTCGAACAATTTAAGTAACGCTAATTAACAGTCGTAGTACAAATTTTAATTTTTCACTACTTCTGATAACTTTCAGCAGCAGATATAACGTTCGGCAATAAAATAGGAGGTATTTTATTACACAGCATCACCAACTTCGTTCACACTGAATCTGTGGTTATATATAGGGATGACTTCAAAATTATTCGGCACATCTGTTGTTCTGTTGGTCGTCGATTTTCTACGTTGCTTTTATAATGGGGTAGGGATAATCTCTAAGCAATTATTTTTCAGATTGAATAATTTTATTTTAATTGATTCTAATCAGCAAAAACTTTGACCCATTTCGTTTCGCAACATGTACTGAGTCAAATTTGTCACAGATAAAAATCTGGCTTCAATTAGCAGCTTAGCTGACAATGTTGATAAGAGGCCGGCAATCATCCGCAGATATTTTTCAATATCTGATGGGAAAAAAATTTAGATGGAATTTATCCTCTTTAGCGCATTTTCTCATTTATGGAAAAAGGCGCTCTTGTGCTCGCCATGTCCGTCTGTCCGTCCGTCAGTCTGTTTGTCCGTCCGTGCCTTCACGTTTTCGTCGATGAGAAAATGCTGTCTCTGTCACTCACTGCCGTGAGTACTGAGTTATATTTTTCTATAGTGGGTATTGATTATGTATTTATACTGGATTATTGAGACTATAGTTTCGCAACAAATAGTCCGCATGTATCTGCGAACAAGTTATTGATCATTGGGGTGAAACTTCTTGATATTATTGACTAACTTAAATACTACATGTTCCCTTATATTCTAGGCGTTCTCAGTAATCAACTTTAGTTCTATAGTCTTGCTAATGATTCCAATATTTAAATATGAAAAATTTCTTCCCTCAAAGCCTTGTGTTTTATGTTAAGGCTGAAACTTAAGGCTGAAACACTTGCTGAAACTCGCAAAGAAGGCTTTGCATAAAATAATAACTCTACTCCGTACAGTGCATGACTTCATTCTAATAGAATATTCCTCCTGAAATGGAACCATACAGTGACTCTTTTGAATCAATTGACTGTATTTGAACCTCGTCGCCTACATGCTGTTCTCACTGTGCTGCAGTGTCTCGGATCTTTTCGAAGCCCGTTTTAAAATTCTTTTCACCAGTATAATTTAGGCTGAATTATCCAGTCACAGAAAAACCGATATGTTATTCAAGGTTCGAGCAGAGGTCCGGCAGTAAATTTTTGGTTGTAATGTAGAGTAGCGATATATAGCGAACAACGATATATTCGAGGCATCACCATGAGCAATTAATTGCTTCTCAAGGCTATAACGAATTTTTGAACCGATTGAACGCTCACGCTGCGGTTATATTTTCGATGTTGAGAACTAAACGTTTTGCCTTTATGTAGTACGTATATACGAGACCAAGAATGCTCCACAATTCTTGTTTGGGGACTTCGGTGGGCTCGCATGCTAAATTTTTATTCAAAAATATTTCGTTTAAGGATGTGAAAGTACCTAAATTTATAATCTGTAAAAAAGTCTATAAGACACCCTGATTTTATCCTCTACATATAGGGTTTGTTCTGAATAATAATAATCAATCAAAGATTGCTGAATAATTATGGAATCGTTAATGGTTGGATCCATAAGCACATCACGTTCAGTCTTTGTTAATCTTATTTTCATAATATCTTGTCCCCGGAAATATATTTGAATGCTGAATTTATTCCAAAGTTTCAGTTGTTTACATATGAAAAATAGGCTGCATGCAATGTCCATAAACGCTTTCATTTCGAGGTCTAATTTTTTTTTCATCCCTAAAAACTCTTTTTATTTCAACCCTGAATTCTTATTACGGAATCTATAGCTTAGTATTTATTAATTTGAAATTCAAACCATTGTAGCCTTGGTTCATCTGCTTTCCAGAGATTTCTCGCTAAATGATTTTACTTCGTCGTAAATTTACACTTCCGCCTTCGTGTCCATACTTCAGTTGGAATGCATACAGAATACAGGTGATTTCTTCCAAAGTTGATCTCACAGCTCAATCAAGTTTGCGGTTAGTCAAGAACCCAACTACGATGAATTGTTAAAAATATTTAAAACAATACATTAGAAATGTAGAATTTCTGCGAATGTCTCAAATTTTCCTAATAATCTGATACGTTTTAATCCTTTCTCATCGCTCTAATTTAGTTGATATTTCTAATACCTGAATTGAAAAATAGTATTTGAAGTCGTTTGTTCCACTAAATGAATATACAAACTTTTGTTTTCGAACCAAAGTCCCAATTCCCCATCCCTGTGAAGGTATTTTCCACTCTAAAAAGCATCCATGTTCGCAGAAGCTGCTCTGCGGACATGGGTATAGAACGAAGCCAACCTCTCGCTGCTATTTTGCCCGTCGAACATCAATGTGCAAACGAGTTCATTTTTCAGTGCAAACGCCAACGCAGAGAATAGCAATGCAGTTTTTTCCTACAATTCCCGACTGATGTGAATTTCAGATCGACTCCAAATTCCAAAATGTAATCATTCCTTAAAATGGATCATTGATGCCTGTATATATTAATACAATGGCGCTGATATGCTCAATTAGATACAGGTAAATTTTGGCCGACTATAATGTGAAAAAATACTGATTTTTTAATACTCGTTATGTGCACGTTTTTTTACTCATTGCGTCATATTTAAATTTCAGCGTTTATACCAGACAAATGCGCATATTGAGCAAGAGGTGCGTGTTTCTTCATGAGTCGGAAATTTGTCTCTAACATTCTCCAGTGTTATTTGTTAACAAACATGCAAACATAACAAACATCATCATGCAGTAGGTAATGTGCATCAGATTTCGCAATTGGAAATCCATAATTTTCGAGTAGGTATTTTATGAGCTGTTTTCTCAAATCTATTAAATATTGAGATCAAGCTGACTCCTCAATAACCACTTTCCACCACTCATTATTTTTCAATTAATTTTCGATTTTAGAATATATATTTGGCTTTTAATTCATCCCTAATTCTCAATTACGGTCTTGAATAAGCAACCAGCACTCTGTCGACGAACGATCAAATGTACCGCATCGGTTTGTCATGCTTCCGTGCAGTAATAGGTACAGACATGGTTGAAATAATACAACCATGTATCAATTCAACCATGGATACAGAATACAACCGTTGCACAGCGCTAAGCAATGCAGTTTCCATGTGCTTGTCGAGTATCAAGATGCAACTCAATGTTGTGAAGGCTACGTTACTTTCATTCGTTCCGTTCGGAACCTCTAGAGGAATTGCGAATGCATTTGAATTCATGGTTTTACAAATTTGTTGGAATTTTATTGAAGTGAAGTACATTGGGCACCTGAGCACCTTGCCGATCTGATCGCTGGGGAGGACAGACGCTTGTTCTATATTGAATGTTTTGCATATCCCGTACATATTTCTCCGTGCAAGGTAGCATGTTCGCATAAATGCAACATATAATCACACTGATCTTGAACTTGAGACATATGTCAAGGACGAATTTTTTATCGCAAGGATATATTTTTCAAGTCAAGGATATATATTTTTATGTCAATGAAATATTTTTCTTCGCGTCAGTGATAGATTTTTTAAGCCAAGATTATATTTTTTCAAGTTAAGTATATGAGTTCTTGAGTTGTCAATGAATGAGTGAATGTCATATTTTTTATTACATTTTCTTATTTTTAAGTGTAAAGTATTGTTTTTTTTCATTTTTAAACAAAAAATATGCATTTGTGGTAAAGGGACCAAGGGTGGGCGCCTTGACCCAAGCCCATGGGCCCATTGCCCCAGGGGTGAGGCAATGGGCCCATTTTCACCCTTTTTACAAAATAGTGTTTAATTAAAAATTGAATAACTCTATGGGCGTCTAATTCACATCATACATTCCTCATTAGTTGTACTTTTAAACAAAACAAACAACCACCTCGTATCAATTAAAACTTCATCAAAAATTTAGTTTAAAAAGGGGGGGAGGGCGCGCTGCCCCATGTTGCCCTAATATTGCGAACCACTTTACATATGTAGTTAAAATTGAAAAGCAATCTTACAATCAATCGGTTGAATTTTACGCCCATTTACAGACTGATTTATTTAGACTTTAAAATTTATCGCTTACTCAATTTAAACGATTACAAAAAGGAACAATATAGGTACAATTTCGTTAGCTCATCTTTTGCTGTTAAATTGGCATACAACATATCCTATATAGTATAGAGAATTTGTTGTTTTCAGTCCAAGGATTTAAATGAAAACGAATTTTTTAGTTGCAATTCTTATGTGCATAAATTAAGGGTTCTTGCTAACAACCGAAATATAGATTTCATGGTATTCTATTTAACAGGGACCCTACATAATTTAATTTTTATTTCAAAGTTAAATTAGTACCTAAATATATGTTGAAGACTTTCCTCCATGATCACATGAGGGCAAGTGCATCGCGTGTGGCCCGTTCACAATGAATCCTATTCTCCCTCCGGTGAGAAGCAATGGTACACGTACCTGCAATAAGTCTTCTTATTGACACGTTTTTGGAATCCATGCTTTTTTCCAAGTTTCAATCTTTGATAATATATGGTGTTTGTATAACATAATTAAACAAAAGAATAATCGTTATTTCCATTGCAAAATTTTGTTTTTGACCCTGGTCGTTTTCTAACAATATTCAGAATATAACGAAGTACAGATTTATTGTAGAGGAAAAGACCCGGCGACCTTCAGGCAAGTTTCGGTCGGTTTCCCCCGACGTATTATGGTGACAGCAAAGCATAAGTCAAGCCACCGAATTCCAAAGGCGAAGCAATAAAAGACTTGAGTGTCTCCCTAAATGACCGCAATTCGTTAGTGATAATAGCAAAAGTTTTCCTTGTTCCAGGGTATTAGGAAGCCGACTCCAGAAATTCCATGGCACTAATGCGCCTTCCATTCAAAAGATGAAGAGCATCCTTAGCTCCTTTCTATGTACGTAATAAGTTTGTGTCGAAAATTATTGGCAGAATTTCAGCGGTGAATGCGTGGCCGCCGGATAGCCACCGATAATTATAATCTTTAAATAAATTTATTATAACTTTAAATCGCTCACAAACACTGATGGCGATTGTAAGGAAGCTTCATTGTTCGAGAACGATTTTAAAATTTGGCTCTCCGCGTCTGGTGCCTCAGATTTAGGAATCTTGGAGTCGCGCCCGGTTGGCGAGAAACGAAAATCTTGTATTGGAATCGAAAATCGATTAATTTTTGCGCCACTTAGTTCGGTTACCAGGATATTTAGGCTTTAATCTCTTTTGTTCTGTAATTTTGATCGTTCTGTTGATTTCGCTTGTGTTCAAGTAGCTTCGAACTGCTATTACCTAACTTTTAAATTCTTGGCTAATTCGCGATAAAAAGTAATCATAAATAATTGTTTATTTTTCACAAATTTGAAAATTTCGAAATTCGGCTTGCCATAAAAATTTTCTTCTCACGATTGTCCTATATGCTGGAGGACTGAGGGTCCTTGCGTGTGCCTACGTTTTTTATGTTTATTTTTATGTATATTTTTTATGTTTGTAACTTCGCATTGCCGAATTTGTGCTTCACTCAAAATATAATTACTCTCTGTTCACTAATATCTTGAGTAAGCAGAATTTAAGTTCGAATTAATGAGGTTTCAAATAAATTTTCGAATTCATTCAGGCTAAAATTGATGGAAAATACTACAGAATTTGAATGAAACTCAACGATTTCAACTGAGCTGAACTCTTGTCCCATGGCGGACCTATTAAAATATTTTTGGTCGATGGGGCAGAAGTTTGATTCGAATTTAATAACAGCTACCTGGCATGAAACTGAACTCGATGTGTGTAAAATAAAGTTTATTAGTTTAGTGGGTTTTGTTTGAATTGGCTGATAGATCAATATTGTGATCGATGCTTAATGTTCGAAAACTATCAGTGAAGGTTTCCGCAGAAGCATGGATGGTTGTCGTAATCTGAATTCATTCTATCGGGTAACGAGATTATGAAAGAAAACACACTAATATGATTGACAGTTTTTAGCGCATTTTTTCATTTATGGAAAAATGAACTATTGTGCTCGCCATGTCCGTCCGTCCGTCTGTCTATCCGTCCGTGACTTCACGTTTTCGTCGACGAGAAAATGCGCTCTCTGTCACTCACTGCAGTGAGTACTGAGTTATATTTCTTTTATAATTGTGAACTTGCGGAATCAGGACGCGTCTTATGCGTCCAGTTTTTTAACGATATTTAATCACATTAGAGCGAATCGACATTATCGCCATAGAAAATCACTGTCTTGCTTTCCAGTAGCCAGCAATCAGCCATAGTTGCCGATAGTCGGACGTTCCGTGTGCTAAAGAATATTTTCATTACGGATAAAGCTGTTAGATATATGATGAAGGAGCTTTTTGTATATGTATGGCTGGAGCTGTCAGCAGAAAAATAAATGGCTTTTGTGACAGACTGCGGTGCGGGAGTGAGCATATGCATGAATAATTTCAATATGATTGATTCGTGCATCATTTCGTATCCCGTATCATTTCGTATCACGTTAATATTTCTTAAAACTGCGGTGGCAATTTCTGAGAAGTATAACTGGATATCGCGGCCATCTTATTCACTTTTCACTGATATTTTTATTCTTTAACCTCATTTTTATATGTTCATTTTATAATATCGGTTAATAATTTGAATATTATTTGACTAATTACATGAAAAAGACTCGATATTTTTGAAGGAAAAAAGAGGACTTTTATTTAACTTCATTCGATTTCCTTTCAGTAATTTTCATTATTTTAACTGAGACTTGCGTGGCACACGTGTATTTTCCATGTGTAAATTAGACTGATCTGCTTAACCTTTAACTTTCGTACGTAGACGGAAATCTGTACCAGAAACAAGTCTTTCTATGTAGGCAGTTAAACCTATAGCCGTTAACACAAAGAATAAACAGGTTTTGAAAAATTCTCGTTCTACTATATACTTCCGAATTATTTATTTACTTAATTTTAATAAAAATGTAACTTATTTATTTATTCATAATTTGAAAATTGTATTTATTTTAATAAAAAGTTATTAATTATTAAGTTTATTTTAGTTTGTCAAGATAATGAATTTATTCAGTGTAGGAGATACAAATTATTCACTAATCTGTGAAAATTTTAATAGAATGGCATTGTTTCACTGATCTTTAGTCTTCCGTTATGCAGTTTAAGAAAAATAATGATAACAGAGAAGAACTTTGAAACTTGAATCATATTTAACGTTCAACGCTGAAATTACGTTTGTAGCAAGCAATAAAATGTATGTTTTTCCTGTAAATGACTGTTTATTGACATTTTAGCGAAGCTGTAAGTTGTATTCAAGTCCCTTTTTTAAACAGCAAGTTAATTCAGCAGCTGCTCGATATTCCATATGATTTAAAATTTCCGATACCAAATTATTTTCCTCGCCGTCCTCATAATTTTCTAAGTAACTAAATTTGAATCATAGAAAGGTCCGTTCGATAGACATGCATCAAAGAACTATTTAACTCAATATTTTAAATTTAATTGTTATTTTGATTCAAAATTTATGAGTATTGAGCTAGAGGTTACTGAATTGAAATGGAATTAGACCCAGATGCTTCATTCATATTCCTTTCAAAATTTTCATATTTAAGTTCATCAATCTTCTATTGAAATCCAATAATCAGAAAGAACTTTTTTATGGTCATCCTCTGTGCAATACTTTTGCATATATAAAATATCGCTGACCTTGACCGGATGTTAAAGGTTGGTCACCGATGATTTTACTTTAATTTAAATATTTCTTTAATAAAATATTTTAAATATTTTATTTTTTAGGAGGTTTGATTATGGATTAGGTTAGAGGACAATCACAGGCCGCAATATGTATACGATTACGATGATGTTAATTTGGGCCTAGTCAGCTTAGGTGTGAACCCACAGTCATTTCAGGTCAACTATATATGAGCACAGATAACCTTGCCTTTAGTCTTCCAGTGAACTTTATTATCAATAAATAATTCCATCCACTTTTAAAGAAAACCTGTTCAAATTCAATTATAGCCTAAAAAGATCAAAAATACCTCCTATCAAGAGATTGTATCAAGTGTAAAATCGAATAAACAATATAATGACACTGCGATATATTCCAATTAAACAAGTATTAATTTGGCTCATTTAGAAATTTAACAAAGAATTTAAAAGCGAAGAAAATGTCAAGTAAATAGACTATAATTTCATGTAAAGTTTTACAGAGACCAGCTTCATCATCCATTAAAAATGTAAGGAATTTATTTTACGATATATTTTATAAGTTCCCACTTTTTCCTGCAATGGTTTACTTATGTTAGAACTAATATACGAAACGTTTCAAATTAAATCATCGCGAATATACTATATATACATTTTCTTTGGGTTCATTTCATTAGCTGAAACAATTATGGGTTGAATCATTATTTAGGCCAGGCAATTCGTCAGGTTTCATTGATTGGTGAAGTGTGAAAGATTTTAATTTTTTCTGCATCTTACATGCAGCTATGATGACAACTGATCGAAAACGAACTTAATTAACAACAATGGGAACTTTGGCTTGATAGAGCCTATCAATAAAAATTCAAATTTCTTACTTAATTAATCTCACCGTTCTAACGTCCTATCAAATATCTAAGCATTGAATAGATGATTTTTTGCCGTTAAGATTTGAGACAATGCGTTATTTATAGTCGAGTACACACGCCAGGGTAGACGAAGCTATGCAGGACTCAGCAGGAGCATATGTTCATTCTTGAAATGCCTAGCAAATTACGGACCAGGCAATAGTTCCAGCAGCTATCTCAATCAATCGTCAGCTATGGAAAGATTGGGTTCCAAAGTCCGGATCCCTCGTGAATCAAGTCACGAAAAGCTCAAGAATCGGCAACAGGTCATGTGCCTATTTCTTCAACGCCGACACTTCTATTCCATTTTATTAAAGTTGGCTTGGCAGCGGCCAGCGTGAGGTGAGGCAAACCTGGCGAATGATGCCTGGAAGTGAGACGTGTTCATATGTAGAAGATCCCACGTTTAACTAATTACTAGATTACAACTCCGATACAAATGTTTATAATGCTCACTATAGTACAATATCATTTCTAATAGTGTTACATTCATCTGGAATTCAAACGACGTAGGTACATGTAATCTGTAATTCAAACATGTCATGTAATTCAAACGACAGATTACATACATGTAATCTGTAATCAAACGACACTTCAACAGAGATATATACTTTAAAAAAAGAATTTGAAACAATGTACAATATCCAAATCCATTCATGCAGGTGCAAGAAATAAGTTCACTTCAAATGAATTTCGCCGTAATTGTGTATTGTATGGCTGTGAGCTATGATGCCTTAGGACTCAAGGCTCCGCATGACAACTGCCATAGTTTGCCCTGTAACTCAAACTCTCTGATGAGAAAACAAAAAGTTTTTAAGGTTAACTAAAGTGATACGAATGTTCGATCCACCACCGATTGGCTGCGGCTGAGTTGGCAAATAATATTGCGAAAATAGAATGCAGCGACTGATATTTTGATCAAGTTATATTGTACGGCTGTAGGAAGTGTTCAATAGTTTCATCAGTAAACACCGCTGCCACTGTGTTTGCTATAAAGTTGCTTCATAGACTCATAGTTTAGGCAAAGCAGGTAAGGCAAAGACTGACGCCATGATAACTGTATTCAGCAGTCACCAAATGGAAGGCAAAGGCTTAGTAGCATATTAATACACCTACCATTGAAGCACAATAGTTTTGATATGAAATAGTTCTGAAGTATTTATTTTAGATCCACTCCAAGTTCCTAACTGTTGTGACATTCTTGATAACTCGCGCAGGAAGCTAAAATCGAAAAATTGTCACCAGCTAAACATCACCGTTGGGAGGTTAAGTATATTCATACACCAAATTTTTTTTTAATTCGTTAACTATTTTAGAAAAAAATTCGTGTTCACTGCGAATTTAGGCACGTATTGATGTTGAAATCACGAATGAGGGAAAAATGGAAAAAAGGCTCGCGAACGAGGGCAAAATCTAAAAAAAAATTCACAAGCTTAACGTCACCGTTGGATAGTTAGGAAAGTATATTCAAAATTTCGTTCAAATGTGTTCAGTACTTTGGAAGAGATGTTTTTTCACTGCGAAATTCGGCACGTATCATCCATAAAACTCACGAATGAAGGCAAAATTTAACAAATTTTTCACGCGCTAAACATCACCGCTAGGCCCTAAAGTCGAGCAACGGTCATTACCGGCCGTAAAATTGTCCGACACGTTCAAGAATGAATGTGAAATGGAAAATTTTTCACGAGCTGAAGATCACCGTTAGGTCCTGATGAATGCGTGTACCAAGTTTTATGGAGCTGCGTTAATTAGTTTGAGAGATATTCCTTGGTAATTGAATTAGGAGATTGACCGTGAGACCGTCCGCGATCCAGGCCGCAAGTCCGGCCGTAAATTTTACCGACACGTTCAATTGAGAGGCCGTTACGCTGGTCTGATGTACAATACGTCTCGTGTTAGAGGTCATCGATTTAATTCAGACATTACTGGCTTGCTATAAATATTTCTTCCGCCTCTAATATGTACCCCTCATCAGTTATGATACTGGCGGAGAAGCATTTTTCCTTCAATTTTTCGATAGTAAATTTTTGGCGACAACTTCCAATTTAAGAAATGAAATAACTTTCCAATTAAATTGTTTCTATCGCGCCCTGAGTTCACTAGCAGTGGAGCTACGAAGTACGTTCTACATTGGTTTTATTTTTTTTATTTTTAGCTTCGCTATTCTAATTTTTATTGTATTTAAATGTGAAGGTATTTTTGTTGACATCTGCGCCGCAGCAGTTAAATCTGCGTAAACAATTAAATCAGATGGCATTGGCTTCGTAGAAGTTGACGCTC
>NW_025939115.1:33648-41444 GCF_000764305.2 Hyalella azteca | reverse complement strand
GTCATCGTAAACCTAGTTTATGTGGCCTCAACTTGAAGTGGGTTATGGGTCTCAAGTGGGTCATATGTTCAAGTGGGTCATCATATGATCAAGTTGGTCATCATATGCTCAAGTGGGTCATCATATGCTCAAGTGGGTCATCATATGCTCAAGTGGGTCACCATATGCCACATTCCCATTCCGAAATTCCCATTCCCAGCCACCGCGGTTTCAAGTGGGTCATCATATACCTACTGTGGGTCATGTGTGTGGGTCAGGGCCTCAAGTGGGTCATATGTGTGGGTCAGGGCCTCAAGTGGGTCATATGTGTGGGTCATGGCCTCAAGTGGGTCATGCACTTTAATTACGTGATCGCAAGTGGATCATGGCCTCAAGTGGGTCATTATATGCCTTGATTCCATTCAAGTGGGTCACGAGTTTGCATAGATTTTATATAGCACAAATTAGGTCAGCGTATGTCTTATTTCTATGATATCAACTTTAAGTGGGTCGTGGCCTCAAGTGGGTCATCGTAAACCTAGTTTATATGGCCTCAACTTGAAGTGGGTTATGGGTCTCAAGTGGGTCATCATATGCTCAAGTGGGTCATCATATGCTCAAGTGGGTCATCATATGCTCAAGTGGGTCATCATATGCTCAAGTGGGTCATCATATACTCAAGTGGGTCATCATATGCTCAAGTGGGTCATCATATACTCAAGTGGGTCATCATATGCTCAAGTGGGTCATCATATGCCACATTCCCATTCCCAGCCACCGCGGTTCAGTGGCCGCGGTTCCTGTTATGCGTCGTTAAATTCCTATCATTGCAAGGATGCGTCATCCAATTCCCATTCCTAGTACGCGGTGCAGCGCCATTCCCGGAGCCCGCCCCTCAATTCCCGGCAGCCACAACTGCGCCATGGCGTATGGCAGTTAACTGCGCCATGGCATGTTGCAGTTAACTGCGCCATGGCATGTGGCAGTTAACTGCGCCGTGGCGTGTGGCAGTGGTCTGGCAGTTGACTGCGCCATGGCATGTGGCAGTTGACTGCGCCATGGCATGTGGCAGTTAACTGCGCCGTGGCATGTGGCGTGGTCTGGCAGTTGACTGCGCCATGGCATGTGGCAGTTAACTGCGTCATGGCATGTGGCAGTTGACTGCGCCATGGCATGTGGCAGTTGACTGCGCCATGGCATTTGGCAGTTTACTGCGCCATGGCATGTGGCTCAGAGTCACACACACTAATTCTCACCCATTAATTCATAATTCAAATATCAAGACACACATTATTCAGTAAATATGTCACTGCATTCTCATACTATCACTATTCATATGAATATAATCTAATTTTATTGCAATATACTTATTATGTAATAATAAATTGTACGGGATAGAGATTTATAATTATCATGTCTATACTAAGAGGATCTTTTTAACGCTTGTTCTCTGCAGCGAATGCGAGTGCAGGTCTTGCTGCTGCTGCTGTTGATATTGTTGTTGCTGTTGTTGCTGTTGTTGATATGGTTGCTGCTGTTGTTGATATCGTTGCTACTGTTATTGCTGTTGCTGCTGTTGTTGCTGTTGTTGATATCGTTGTTGCCGCACAACGTCCCCTATCAAGCATGCCTCTGCCGTGAATGTAACGCATATATTGCACTGTCATCTTTGCCATAGACCTAGCCTACGAAAATGTATTGCGTAAATTACGTGTCAATCACGACTGTCAGTCACGACTGTCAGTCACGACTGTCAATCACGACTGTCAGTCACGAGTGATTGCCTCAGCAATGTCATTGCTACTTCTGAACTGCCTGTGGCAAGTAATAATTATTTTATTGCTACGATAAAGTAACTTCGGGCACATTTTTACGAAGTCCAGCTTGCATCGAAGCATCGCACGTTTAATTTGGGGGAAATAAACGTGTTTATTCATTTTTAAATAACAGATCGTTACAAGTTACACAAATACAAAGAAAACGATTATAAACAGTATAAATCAATTCATCTATTAAACAAGGTAATTAGTACGGGATGACCGTTGCTGCACCAAAGTACTTATTTGGGGGAAATTTGATTTAATTAATTTAATTTAATTTGGGGGAAATAAAGACGTTTTTCTTCAGTCTGGGTATAGAACCTTGTATAAATAACAGATATTTACAAGTTACACAAATACAAATAATAGAAAACGAGTATAAAAAATCGTTATAAACGATTCTATATAAATCGTTTAATCGTTAATCGTTTATATATAATCGTTTACTCGATTTAATCGTTAAATAACGATTAAATCGTTATAACGATTATAAACGATTATAAAAAAAATAAACAGTATGACTCAATTCATCTATTAAACAAAGCAATTAGTACGGGATGACTAGACCTAAGTACTTACTCTAATAAGAGGTTCTAGTGGTATGAATCTAAATACTAAAACCTGTAATAAAGTTAACTATTGTCGTACCGTGTTGTTGCTGTTGTTGATATCGTTGTTGCCGCACAACGTCCCCTATCAAGCATGCCTCTGCCGTGAATGTAACGCATATATTGCACTGTCATCTTTGCCATAGACCTAGCCTACGAAAATGTATTGCGTAAATTACGTGTCAATCACGACTGTCAGTCACGACTGTCAGTCACGACTGTCAATCACGACTGTCAGTCACGAGTGATTGCCTCAGCAATGTCATTGCTACTTCTGAACTGCCTGTGGCAAGTAATAATTATTTTATTGCTACGATAAAGTAACTTCGGGCACATTTTTACGAAGTCCAGCTTGCATCGAAGCATCGCACGTTTAATTTGGGGGAAATAAACGTGTTTATTCATTTTTAAATAACAGATCGTTACAAGTTACACAAATACAAAGAAAACGATTACAAACAGTATAAATCAATTCATCTATTAAACAAAGTAATTAGTACGGGATGACCGTTGCTGCACCAAAGTACTTATTTGGGGGAAATTTGATTTAATTAATTTAATTTAATTTAATTTGGGGGAAATAAAGACGTTTTTTTCGGTCTAGGTATAGAAACCTTGTATAAATAACAGATGGTTACAAGTTACACAAATACAAATAAATAGAAAACGAGTATAAAAATCGTTATAAGCGATTCTATATAAATCGTTTTATCGTTAATCGATTATATATAATGGTTTAATCGATTTAATCGTTATATAACGATTAAATCGTTGTAACGATTATAAACGATTGTAACAAAATAAATTATGAATCTATTCATCTATTGAACAAATTAATTAGTACCGGATGACCGGTGCTACACCTAAGTACTTAGTACTCTAATAAGAGGTTCTAGTGGAATGAATCTAAATACTAAAACTTGTAATAAAGTTAACTATTGTCGTATTCATTGTTGTGACGTTCATATATAAATAAATCTTATTTTTACAATCAAATCTAATTCTAAATTTCTAAATTTTTTATTATATCAATTCAAAATCCTGAACAATACCGCTAATTCTTAATTTTTAAATATTTTTATTATATCAATTCAAAATCTTGAACAATACCGCTGATTCTTAATTTTTAAATATTTTTATTATATCAATTCAAAATCTTGAACGATACCGCTTCTGCATGAGTAAAATTTTTGCAAATAACGATGTATTTTTTGACCCTTTAGTGAGTCATCCTGACCCAGTTGTGCGCATCAGTGCCACGTTCGCTCTCTGCTCGTGTTGTGTGTTGGACATCGTGTTGCAATTTGGACAATACGAACCTTTAATTATTCTGAGTGTAAATAGAGTGGGAGGAAGAATACATTATTATGAGGAAGAATAAAGTGGTACTTTGGAGTACTTTTTGAGTGGGGAGTAATAAATCCCCATCAATTGAGAGGGAATGAATAAGGGCTTCGAGTGGGGCTATTAAAGGGGAATAGTGCAGCTTACAATCAGAAAAATGGACGGGTCAGCTTGTCCAAATAATGACACACTTTTTACACTCGGTATTGGTAGTTTTTTTTTTTCAAAGCCAAACTGAATCAGGATGATCAACATAAGCGCAAAAAAATGCAACGCAATTTGGACAAAATGTCGCTTATTTCCCTGAGGGAAGCAGAGAGAGAAGGAAGGATAGAGAGCGAGACATATTGATTGCTGCTGCTGCTGCTGCTGCTGCTGCTGCTGCTGCTGCTGCTGCTGCTGCTGCTGCTGCTGCTGCTGCTGCTGTTACCCTCACTACCATCATGTACAGCCCTCACCACCATCATGTACTGCCCTCACCACCATCATGTACTACCCTCACCACCATCATGTACTACCCTCACCACCATCATGTACTACCCTCACCACCATCATGTACAGCCCTCACCACCATCATGTACTACCCTCACCACCATCATGTACTACCCTCACCACCATCATGCTGGCAGGTGTAGGCGTGAGATAGCCTATCGATCAGGCGCTTCATGTATGTGTAGTTTGTGTGTTGTGTAGGTAGTTTGTATGCTGCTTGTGTGGTTGCTACTGTGTTGTATTTGGCAATATATATAAATTCTATTTCGCGTCTACTAAATTTTATTTATAAGACTAATTTACAAATCCAAATACAATTTTTGGCCCCCTTTTCTCCTGTTAGTTGTGCAATGCCTCGCCATGGTAAAATATTTTAAAAATTTGTTGTATAATATACTAAATATTTTGTAATATTCTATAATTGTAAATTTGTTAAATTAGGATGTGCCTGCGCCTTCCTAAAATCAATTTAAGCTATAAATGTAGATATGTAAATAAACAAATCATGATAAAGTTCCACTTAGGTACCGCCTTAGGATTCGGATAGCACGTAAATCGGCCGCCTATGTCCGCTTCAGCTCAGGGTTTTAATGTCAGCCTCTGGGAAGCTCGCTTGTTCGGTATGACTCGGCTCGGCCAACCCTTAATTCTCGTACTGTCAGGCGAGTATAAAGTCGGGAAGTAAGTTTTGATCAGAAGCAGATTTCGATCGGTTGACCATGCAGACCCAGAATATCTTTGCGCCGAATGTAGCGACTATCCAGCCGAAGCCTAGGCGGTCACCGATTTTTTTTTTTTTTTTTAAGGATAACCTATGCCGGTCTCTGAATTTTGATGAGATGATGAGATTGAAGGATATGCCGTCTTCTTCCAAGAAAAATAATGAAATCCTGAAATCGGAATGGCAGTGCGTGAGGAAGTGGTTGAATCTTGCTTACCTCAATTCTCATTTGATGCTAAACTTGTTCTAATAACTGAACTCCATTTTGACGCAGTTTTCTCAGACATACCATTTTCCGTCGTCAGAAAATGAAATTTGAAATTTTCTGGCTCTATTTTTTCATTTGGTGCTCATCCAATACCCTAGACTCTTCGTATAGTCTGATTCGGAAAACTCGTCACTGAGCCGGGACGTGATCACATTATAGTTACATTTAGTCGTTGCTCTTTCATTTATATCAACCCTGCACTTATTATCCTTGTCACATTTCTATTGTAGGCTTCCACAGGAAACTCCGGCGATTTTCAACTTGAAAGTGCGCATTTTCAACTTGAAAATGCTCATTTTCTCGAACATGTTCCTCCGCCGCACGTACCTAACTCCTACCCCTCGTGTTCAGATTGTTCGATGTGGGAGGCCAGCGGTCTGAACGCAAGAAATGGATTCACTGTTTCGAGGACGTGACCGCCATCATTTTTTGTGTGGCCATGAGCGAGTACGACCAAGTGCTACACGAGGATGAGACTACCGTGAGTGATGATACCGCCATCATTAGTGATGATACGTCATCATAAGTACTCATCATCTCTTATGTCACCATTATCAATTATCAATCTATCATCAGCAGAAGTTCCCCACCACTATTTTAGACCTCCCTGAACCCCAGCAAATTATAAGCGGGTCTGACTCAGCATTAGGTGCCGCCCAGGATTCGGGGTGCACGTAAATCAGCCGCTCATGTCCGCTTTGGCGGGGCTTGAAGGGCAGCCCTGAGCAGCTTGCACGCTCGGTGTGACCCGGCCAGGCCAACCCTTGTCATACTTTCAAGACCCACTTCTCATACTCTCAGGACACACTTCTCTGAATTTCAGGATACACTTCTTTTACTCTCAGGAAACACTATTCATACTCTCAGGAAACGCTCCTCTTAATTTCAGGAAACACTATTCATACTCTCAGGAAACACTTCTTTTACTCTCAAGTAACTATGAAGTCAGAAATATTAATTCTGACCAGAAACTGATTTCGATCGAGCGGCCAAGCAAACCAATAACTTTGCTCCGAGTGTAGCGACTCTTCGGCCGATGCCTATGTGGTCCCCAAATTTTGTTAAGGCCCTCCCACACCACCACCATTACAGGCCTCCCTAGTTTCTTTGCTCTTAGTGTAGCGACTCTTCGGCCGAAGCCTATGCGGTCCCCAAATTTTGTTAAGGCCCTCCCACACCACCACCATAACAGGCCATCCTAGTAACTTTGTTCTGAGTGTAGCGACTCTTCGGCCGATGCCTATGCGGTCCCCAAATTTTGTTAAGGCCCTCACACACCAGCACCATTACAGGCCTCCCTAACGCCCCCCTCTGCCCCCCAGAACCGCATGCAGGAGTCCCTGAAGCTCTTCGACTCGATCTGCAATAACAAATGGTTCACGGACACCTCCATCATCCTCTTCCTGAACAAGCGCGACCTCTTCGCTGCCAAGATCAAGAAGAGTCCTCTCACCATCTGCTTCCCTGAGTATAATGGTGAGTATCTTGTGTATTGTGCTCGCTATCTTCCCTGAGTATAATGGTGAGTATCTTGAATGTGATGGTGAGTAATGTGCTTCCCTGAGTATAATGGTGAGTATCTGGAGTATTGTGCTCACCATCTGCTTCCCTGAGTATAATGGTGAGTATCTGGAGTAATGTGCTCATTATCCGCCTCCCTGAGTATAATGGTGAGTATCTGAAGTAATTAATGTGCTCACTATCTGCTTTCCTGTGCATAATTGTGAGTACCTATCTTGAGCATAACGAGTAATGTGCTCACTATCTTCCCTGAGTATAATGGTGAGTAGCTTGAGTGTAAAGGTAAGCAATGGTGAGTATTCTGAGTAATGTGCTCACTATCTGAATTCCTGAGTATAATTGTGAGTAATGTGCTCATGATGTACTTACTTGCGAAGTCTTAGCCCATCAATTATTTGTCTTAGCCCAGCAAAACCCGGACGGTCTTTGAGGAACAGTTTATGTAGTCCAAGCCAACCACTGCATTGGTCTGGCGCACCGCGACGTCCTCACTCCATGCCGCCACCCCCCCGACTGTCCGGCAGTCGAGCTTACCGTCTTATATATACCGGCAACCCGCAAGCTCCGCGCCCCTCCCTAACTTTACCCTGAACCATTGCGTCTCCCATCTGATCTAATTACTATGACCCACTATTGGCCCTTGCTGTTGATCCGTAGGCGCCCAGGAGTTCGACGCGGCCTCTAACTACATCCAGATGTTATGGCCCACTATTGACCCACTTATGACCCACTATTGACCCACTTATGCCCCACTATTGACCCACTTATGCCCCACTAATGACCCACTTATGCCCCACAGGCGCCCAGGAGTTCGACGCTGCCTCTAACTACATCCAGATGTTATGACCCACTATTGACCCACTATTGCCCCACTTATGCCCCACTATTGACCCACTTATGCCCCACTATTGACCCACTTATGACCCACAGGTGCCCAGGAGTTCGACGCGGCCTCTAACTACATCCAGATGTTATGACCCACTATTGACCCACTTATGACCCACTATTGACCCACTTATGCCCCACTATTGACCCACTTATGC
>NW_025939115.1:29474-33141 GCF_000764305.2 Hyalella azteca | reverse complement strand
GTTGTGCTAGACCAGGTGTTGTGCTAGACCAGGTGTTGTGCTAGACCAGGTGTTGTGCTAGACCAGGTATTGTGCTAGACCAGGCATTGTGCTAGACCAGGTATTGTGCTAGACCAGGTGTTGTGCTAGACCAGGTATTGTGCAAGACCAGGTATTGTGCTAGACCAGGTATTGTGCTAGACCAGGTATTGTGCTAGACCAGGTATTGTGCTAGGTCTATCAGTTTCCTGCGGGCTGTTATAACGTAGGTCTATGTGGATGTAATTGTGCCTATTTTTTTTTATCGTGTTTCTAATGAATGTTTTATTTGAGTGCTCATTTAATGTTCATTTATCTTTTTTTTTTAATTATAAAGAGACTAAGAGGATATGTAGAAGTAATGCTTGAATTTTTCTTGAAAATATGATGGCAAAGAATGACGGAAATTGATGAGTATTTTCTTTCAAATTTAATTTTTCTTATTTTTATTGTATTTGATAATTGTATTCTATAAATAATTGTGTATATACTTCAAATATTGTAGCTCCTTATTTCTTCATTGCTATTATTATTATTTATTATTATTGGTATCAATTGTTATTTCGAAATTCCATCTGATTATGATAATGATTATCTTATAATTAATTTTGATCAAATTATTTCAGAAATATTTTTTAGCAAAATGGTTGCATATTTTTCATTTATTCAGAAATTAAAATAGTTTATTCATATTAGTATCATTGAAATAATTCTAAAATAACTTTCAAAATTATTAAAAATTGAAATGATTAATTATTTTAGGATCATTTCTACTTAAAATTTCTTTTTTTTATTACTATTATTACTAGTTAAAAATGTCTACAATTGATAAATACAAATTTATATGGTGTACTATGTTCTTGTATTTTTCAATTCAATTTGTTTATTATTCATTTTTGACATTCTATTAAAACAATGTTTTTCTCAACCCTAATTCAACAATTCGGTATTTAAAACTAAAAGTATTCACAGTTACGACATCTGCCTAACATATTCACGTATTTCAGGTCGCCTGCGTCTTGCTGTTCTGGTGTTCGTCATCCACGCTACTTAGGTCGTTTATCCATTCCTACGTTTTCTCCAGCCTCCGTTATCTCCAGCCTTCGTTATCTCCAACCTTCGTTTTCTCCAGCCTTCGTTATCTCCAGCCTCCGTTATCTCAGCCTCCATTATCTCCAGTCTTCGTTATCTCCAGCTTCTGTTATCTCCAGCCTTCGTTATCTCCAGCATTCGTTATCTCCAGCCTTCGTTATCTCCAGAGTCCAGCCTCCGTTATCTCCTACCTCTGTTATCTCCAGCCTCCATTATCTCCAGCCTCCGTTATCTCCAGCCTTCGTTATCTCCAGCCTCTGTTTTCTCCAGCCTTCGTTATCTCCAGCCTCCGTTACCGCCAGTCTTCGTTATCTCCAGCCTCCGTTACCGCCAGTCTTCGTTATCTCAAGCTTTCATTCTTTAGGTCCCCATTATTACGTAGCTTTAGCGTGATGTGCTCATGTTATTGTGACATCACACGTTATTAAATGACGTAATGATGTGATTGCAATCCACGTTATTAATTTATTTATTAACAAAATCTTGGTCTTTGTACCCTTTTTACATCCCTGCAATGATATATATTCAAAGATATCATCGGATGGAGGGAGGTTTGCACAAAAAATTAATGGTGCATCGTGCAAAAACCACTAGAAGAAACATTATGCTTGCCAGAAGATAACTACAAAGACGACTTGTAATAATAAATTGCTTCATTTATTTTTCTGTATCTAATATGCTGTTATTGTTTTAATGATATTTTGTTTGCAAACTTTTGTAAATCGGAAAAAATTGTAAATTTTCGCACAAAAAATTCCATGTTGCACAATAAGTCTATTTGGCTCATTTTGTCAAGAAGTTCTTTTTTTGCACAAAAAGTTCAATTTGGCACGAAAAGAAATAAAAAAAAACTTGTATTTATGCTCAAAAATTAATTATTTCTTTTATTTATTTCTATTTCTTTTCAATGATAATTTAAATTACATCCCATAATTATTTTTATAATTAATTTTGATAGCCATGTTAAGTATCATACTTTATTTAAAACATTGCCCCCAGTTTATCCACAACCCACTCTTTATTCATTATTATTCAACATGAATACAATTTGTTCATTTTTTCTCAACTCCTCAATCGCCGGTCGATTGCCAACCATGGTTCCTTTGTCTCGCTATTCGTATATGTTTTTTATATATCTTCATTGATACTATTTTTTTATCTAAAATCCAACAGAAAAAATGCGTTCACTCCAGTCACTATCAGAGGAAAATAAATATCATTAATATACTAAATTATATTAGTCCCGCGATTCGTATGTTTTTTATATATCTTCATTGATTCTTTTTTTTTATCTAAAATCCAACAGAAAAAATGCGTTCACTCCAGTCATTATCAGAGGAAATAAATATCAATAATATACTAAATTGTAATTCTCTGAACACCATTAATGCTTAACTGCTTGAATTTTTGCTCTAATATATTTTGTAATGTTTCTGAAACTGAAAATCATTTTGTACTTAGGTTTTCTGCACAAATTTTCAATGCTGAATTATTACGATTAATTAGATAATAATAATAATTCATATTTTTTTAAGATTCTAAACATAATTGTGATTAAGATATTCACTGCATTATCCACCTTTATATGACAAAGCCTGGTCCTAATCATAGTTAATTCATTTATTAATAAATTTTATTATCCATTAATATATATCATACAGCTATGTTCAATAGCAAACCAAATGTTTCAAAAGTTACAAAATTTTCAACATTTCGAGCTATCACTAGTAAAATATTTTACAATAATATTGTATGAAAAATGTTATTTTTACAAGTACAATTGTTTTAGTTTGTGTTCAATTTATGGTTAAGTTCAGTACAGTTTTACCGTCGTACATTGTACGCCTACTGAGCTGTAAATTTCTGGGCACAAGCACAATTTTGGTAACAAGAAGAATTTTGTACGCAAGGCAACAATTTTTGTGCGTATGAACAACTTTGTTTACATAGTAAAGATAAATGTTTTGTGCAAGAGAACAATTTAGTTCACAGAGAGGAACAACGTTTGCAATTGTTCTCATGGGCCTGTTGCCCGTACCTTTCTACCTTTGTTCCTTTTCCTACCATTGTTTCTTTTCTTACTCTTATTCTGTTCGTTTTCCTAATCTTGTTCCATTTTCCTACCCTTGTTCCTTTTCATGCCCTTATTCCTTTTCATACCCTTATTCATTTTCATATCCTTATTCCATTTTCCTATTTTCCTACTCTTGTTCCATTTTCATACCCTTTTTCCTTTTCTTACCCTTTTTCCTTTTCTTAGCTTTTTCCTTTTCTTACCCTTTTCCTACCCTCGTTCCCATCTTTACCCTTTTTTCTCTCTTCCCCCCATTTATCCTCATTATTCTCCCCTCCCCCCAGTCTAGTCTTATGTCGGTCAGTTTAGATTATGTTTTTCCCACCGATCAATTAATAATTGTTCTACTTCTGGCTCTCTGATCTTTATTAATCAACATGACGATAATTAACATGATTATCTCGACGCTGGAATTTCGGTATTCCGTCGAAAATTCCAGTATTCTGGTCGAGTTAGCAATTCTGTACGAATTATAAATACGTA
>NW_025939115.1:16140-29130 GCF_000764305.2 Hyalella azteca | reverse complement strand
GTGCTAGTGAAGCTAGTGAGGGGAGTGCTTTAGTGAGGGAAGTTTGTTCGTTAGGAGATTGTGCTAGTGAGGGGAGATTGCTAGTGAGGGGAGTGTGCTAGTGAGGGACATGTGCTAGTGAAGCTAGTGAGGGAAGACATCTTTACCCTACAGAAAATTATGCCCGGTTTAAAGGACCGGTTTGTTCGGCCCCTGAATAAGGCACGAATATTTTCAATACGGTATAATCACTGAATGTTTCTTTGTAAACTAAATGTTTGTGAAGGTTTGTACTTTGCTTAGAGTTTACTTTGTGGTGATATTATAAGATGATCGACTCATGACACTCCCGTATATATACATATATAAATATATACTAAGTTATATATATATATACCTGTATATATATATATATATATATATATATACCCGTATATATACATATATAAATATATACTAAGTTAAGCTATAGTACGTAGCGTGTCATGCGTGTTATATATATGGCGTGTTAGGTGTGTTGTCATGCGTATATTTCCTTTACTTCATCCTTCTTTCTTTTGTCATTTGCATTAACCATTCCCTAATTTCTATGTCATTATTATTATTTTATTATTATTATCATGTATTCATTAAATGTATTTTTTTTCGCCCTCGGATCCGATTTTCCATTATTTTTATTGTTATTATTCCCGGCTTTTAATTATGATGTTTGTTAATCCATTATCTTTATTCTCCCGTTATTGCATTCCCTCCATGCAAGCCACTGCCTCTATTCCTCTCCTTCATTCCCTTGTATTCCATCCCTCCTTTCATTTCATCCCTCCTTTCATTTGTATTTCCTTCACCTACCTCCCTTCCTTTCCCCATTCACTTCATCACCTCTTAACCCTTTCTTAATTATAATGTTTTTCTCTCATTCTTTAATATTATTTTATTAAGATGAAAGTTTTTACTTTCAACTTAGAAAGTTGGTGAAAGTTCGAACATTCTTCCTTTCCTGGATTCTTTTTGATGAGTGGGCAACCTTACGCAAAAAATTAGTGAACGCAAATAAATTAGTGAGTTTTTGTCCAAATATCGATGTACTTTCTGCTTTTTTGTGAGTCACCCTGACCCACTTGACCCGACAAAAGGCGTATCAGAAAGTGAGTCAATATTTTTACAATATAACTTGGTCATTTATTGTATTTCCGGAGTTTTTTTATTGAATTAATTAATGATTTATCATGATTATCATTCATTTAATTATGATGATTGCTTATCATGATTATCATTCATATTATTATGATGATTGCACCATAATGATTGTTGTGATTTAATTGCCGCAAAAGTTTGACTATTTGTTCACGTGTGTTCCCTGAGTGAGATGAATGAGTGAATTAAAACAAGGCAATGAAATTTCATCGTGTAAGTGAATTTTTTTCTCACCCACCTTCTTACTTTTCTTACTCTTTCACTTTCATCCATTCCTTCATTTTCCCTCCCTGTTTTTCACTATTCCCCTCTCACCCCTCTCTTTCCCCTCTCTTTCCCCTCTCCCCTCTCACCCCCCTCGTGTACATACCTAGCAAAGAAGATGAAGAATTAATTAGCTTTTTAATTAATATTTGGTCTTGGTTAATTAAAATATGGTTAATGTTTCGATGGAGGACCTCATTGCCACGGCGGGTCATGGGGTCCACGGCCACGGCGGGTCATGGGGTCCACAGTCACGGCGGGTCATGGGGTCCACTGCCACGGCGGGTCATGGGGTCGGCGTGAGAGACGGGTCATGGGGTCGGCGTGAGAGACGGATGCCACGGCGGGTCATGGGGTCGGCGTGAGAGACGGAGCCTTATTTTAAGTGCATATAAACCATGTGTTATAGGCGTATATATTCTATGCTGTTCAATGAGCCTGTTCTATGTTATTTTTAGGCCTAATTAAATAACCGGAGTGGGGATCTTTTGAAACCAACCGACATAAACATCGTATACCGACATTTAGCATAGTTTTCCCGACATAAAAATCGTTTGCTGACATTTAGCATAGTTTTCCCGACATAAACATATGCTGACATTTAGCATAGTTTTCCCGACATAAACATCGTCTGCTGACATTTAGCATAGTTTTTCTGACATGAACATCGTCTGCTGATATTTAGCATAGTTTTCCTGACATAAACATCGTCTGCTGATATTTAGCATAGTTTTCCCGACATAAAAATCTTCATCGCCACGATAAAGTCGCCAGCAAGTAGCCAATCGTATGTCTCTTCTCTGATATCGTGTCGATAATATCGTTAAGAAGTCTTTAGTTCGTAAGTGTTTTGTTCAAATGTGCGTTGGCTTGTAAATATCAAGTGTTCAGAAGAGGCATTCTATGTTCGGCTCTAATAAAGCCATCGCGATTTTGTAGGCCTTTCTTCTTTCCGTTTTCTACGGAAAGAAGAAAGGCCTAAAAATTTTTGTCTACTTTTGTCTACTTTGAAATTCCAACTAATTTAAGTTATTTGCTTTTTAAAGTTCCCGGCGAGTTTATTGTTATTATAATAATGAGCATTATTTATTTGAGAAGTTCTGCATTACGATGTTTGATGCAAAGGAGAAATAGTGAAGTCGAATTCATTAGAGTGCGTCCATTTGGCTCGTTATAGTGACGCGGTACGTTTAATGATGTATAACATTTTGCTTCACTATAATGTTTAATGTGCATGGACATGACGCACATAACACTAGTCATGTTAAGACATGTATTTATGATGCATGCCGCTTCATCACACCATCATTGTGATGATAAGTCAACTCAGTTGACTATGATGATTAGATCGGCTGAGTTTCGGCATGATATATATACATATGTCAACTAATTATTATGTGTCAACCTATATTTTATATGGAAACCTATACTTTAAAGGGCAACCTAACTTAATGTGTCAACCGATATTTTGTATGTCAATAATTCGTATGCGTTGAATAGCCGATGAAAAATTCACGAGGTTTTCTGAATTAATTTTTCTACTGAACGGAATTCGAAATTCTTTGCATGAATCCAAGCAATTTATTCATTGTCTTACGATGAATCTTGGATAAGGATGAATTTATAAGACATTGCTTACTTGAATTAGTCTGAATAGTTAAGAGGAATTCAAGAAAGTCTACCGTTCTTTTTTATGTATTATTAAGTGAGAGAAAGTGTGTTTGTATGGGAAGGAAAGCTGGAAAGTTAAAGAAAGTCGACATGACATAAACTAACTAATTTTCCTTCCCTTGTGTGTGATTTGAATAAAGAATGAACGTCATAGGATCTAAGCCAACTATTATTATAAATAATTACAATAAATTATCTTATTAGTTGATAATAAATCTTAAGATAAGATAAGCCCATCCTCGGAAGCTTTGTAAAATGGTCTGTAGAATTAAGCTGATGTTCAGGCGTCAAGATTATCTTTATCTTAATTTTTTCCTCCTCTCACTATCTTTGCTGTATAAACAAATCGCTGTTTTAAGAAAATTATCGTAGCGAAGTAGGTTATTTGATGTAAGAAAAGATGGCGGTTCGTTATTCTTGATCTGATTATTTGGTAAACAATTCATATTGCTTTCTTTGTGTCGAACAATTTCAATTTCTTAATGCCGATTTTATTAAATTTAATATTTCAGTTGATGAAAAAAATGTTTTTTGACAGTGTATGAATTTTTTAATTCAGGTAATTTGAATCAAATTCGAACTGAGCTGTTGCAAAGTCATTTTAAACGTTGATATTGGAAATATTTTAGTTACTCGAAGCATTGATCTTCGCTATTTTTCCAAGAGTTTCCACGAAGTAGGCAAAAAATTGAAATTTTTGTGTTCAGTAATAAAAAGCGCTGAATTTAAAAATATTAATTAACCAACGAAAGATCGCTATCGATCATTCGTATTAGCGAGACGAGTTTGATTAAAATTTGCATAAATTCTTTTGCCTTCAGAATGTTGGAATTTATAAGATGTAATCAGTAAAATTTTGAATTTTTCAAAGAAAAAATACTGAAAATTTTTTGAAAAATTACCCCCCGCTCACTTTTTCTCTTATCAAAAATAATGTATTTAGAAAGAAATACTTCCAAAAGTTTTTGAAAAAAAATCCCCTGCTCACGCTTTCTCTTATAAAAATAATGTGTTTAAAAAAATACATATTCCAGAACATTGATCAATTTTTTCTGTCATTTTTTATTTTTTTATTTTTTTTTTATTTATTTTTTATTTTTGTGGTAAGCGCGAGAGTCATTAATCAATTTTTTTGTCATTTTTTTATTTTATTATTATAATTATTATTTTTATTTTTGTGGTAAGCGCGCGAGTTGTTCAGCCGAGCGCTGCCGTGGCTGCGTTTTCTGCAGCATCTTCTTCGTTATTTGCGACGCTCGCCTAGGAGCTTGAGTGAATAAATGTCTTTTATTTGAAGCCTCTTTCATATCCTTAATATATTAATCTAGCATCTTCTTCGTTATTTGCGACGCTCGCCTAGGAGCTTCAGTGAATAAATGTCTTTTATTTGAAGCCTCTTTCATATCCTTAATATATTAATCCTGAATTAATATAATATTCATATATTAATTAATCCTGACTAACATGGCGGTATAATATTCATATATTAATCCTGACTTAGATGGCGATATAATATTCATATATTGATTAATCCTGACTAACATGGCGGTATAATTTTCATATATTAATCCCGACTTACATGGCGATATAATATCATATATTAATTAATCCTGACTTGGAGGTATAATACTCATATATTAATCCTGACACATATGGCGGTATAATATTCATATATTAATGAATCCTGACTTACATGGCGGTATAATATTCATAATATTCTCACTTAACATCAGTATTTTGGCCATTTAAGTATTCGTCTGAAATCCCAATATTGTGTAAAATTAATATTATTATGCCCCGTTCGTAGAATTAGCACATTCCCACAATCCTGCCAATTCCCAGAATTCTACGCAATTCCCAGAATGCTAAGCAATTCTCAGAATTCTATGCCACTCCCAGAATTTTACGCAATTCCCAGAATTCTACACAATTCCCAGAATTCTATGCAATTCCCAGAATTCTATGAAATTCCCAGAATCCTACGCAATTCCCAGAGTTCGACGCAATTCCCAGAATTCAACGCAATTCCCAGAATTATACGCAATTCCCAGAATCCTACGCAATTCCCAGAATCCTACGTAATTCCCAGAATTCTACGCAATTTCCCAATATTCCAGAATCCTGCCAACTTGTCACACTTCGCCGAAGTCTTCGGGATATTAATTTTTCAGATGGAAACTTGGCAGTTGCATTTGACAGATCACTTGGCAACTGCTGTCAAGTGCACGGTATCGTTGCAGCTGACAAGGAACACGTCAAGTATTCAACAGAATCAACAGTTTCATCAACGTTGAACTTTCCCGCAGTTGAAGCTTGCACGGAGAATGAAACAACAAGTTACGAAAAATTTAAGAACTCTACACTACAAAAAATTAATGGTACATTGTGTCCAAATATTGACACACTTTCTTATCCGTAGCACTGATACGCTCTTTTGCCGGGCTAAACTGGGTCAGGATGATTTCCCCCCACATGAGCTTGTCCCCCGTGGGGTCCGGGGGGGTCCGTTTGCCCCGCCCCCCCTTCTTGCCCCCGCGCCTGCGCAGAAATTCCTGTGCCTCGCGCCGCAGGTCCTCCTCCGCCTGCGCCGCCTGCCGCAGCTGCTCCGCAGTCTGCGTCTGCCAGGAGATACTTGCAATTTAATTATTATTAAACGATCATTATTCATAATTACATCGGGGAAAATAAGTATAGATACTCGCACTTTAATTATTATTAAACGATAATTTTTCTTAATTACAGTGGGGAAAATAAGTATGTATTCATGCAATTTAATCATTTTTAAACGATCATCTTTCTTAATTACAGCGGGGAAAAAAAGTATTTAGTCAGTCACCAATTAACATAATAGGTAGACCTCAACTATGAGAGACAAAATTTGAAAAAAACAGAGAAAATTATTTTGTCGGCCTTTTAACACGTTGACTCTGAAGTGGTACATATGCGTACCACGAAATGTATTTTTCCAGAACGTAGTGGTACATAATTCAGGGTTGCCAGATGGCATAAAAAACGGCCAAGTCCGCGAACAAAAAAGGCCTGTACCTCAATATATATACTAGTATATTTGTAAGTTCCGGTGTAGAAATTCCATTTATTATTAAATTTAATTAGGAAGTACCCCTATCATAAATTTTAGCCGGCCAACCCTTTTAAAAAACTAATTTGTGGACTTTTTCAGGAAAAAATACCGTCTGGAAACCCTGTTTCATAATAGTACAAAAATGAAATAATAGTACAAGACGAAGCAATCGGAGTCAACGTGTTGAAGATGTTATTTGCAAATGATGGTGGAAAATAAGTATTTGATCAATAACAAAAGTTCATTTAAATACTTTATCGTATATCTTTTGTTGGCAATGACAAACGTTTTCTGTGAGTCTTTACAAGGTTGGTACACATTGTTGCTGGTATCTTAGCCCATTCCTCCATGCAGATCTCTAAAGTATTGATGTTTTGGAGCTGTCGGCGAGCAATACGGACTTTCAACCATGGTTGAAATAATACATGTATTAATTCAACCATGCTTTCAACTCCCTCCAAATGTTTTCGGTGGGGTTGAGATCGGAAGACTGGCTAGGTCACTCCAGGACTTAGAAATGTTTCTAACGAAGCCACTCCTTTGTTGCCCTGGGCCTATACTTTCAAAAAAAGTTAAGAGATCGTAAGTTCATCAGCCAATCATTGACGGCCTTTCGAGCAAAATACACCAATCATAGATAAGAAAATAGAGCGTAAGTACTTACGCTCACTTAGCGAGTTTTGAAAGTATGGCCCCTGGCAGTGTGCTTGGGATCTTTGTCATGCTGAAAGACCCAGCCACGTTTCATCTCCATTGCCCTTGCTGATGGTAGGAGGTTTGAACACAAAATCTAAAGTTACATGGCCATATTTATTCGTTCATCTACACGGACCAGCCGTCCTGGGGCCATACATTCAAAACTCGCTAAGTGAACGTAACTACTTCCGCTCTATTTTCTTGTCTATGATTAGTGGATTTTGCTTGAAAGACGTCAATGATTGGCTGATGAACTTACAATCTCTTAACTTTTATTGAAAGTATAGACCCTGGTCCCTTTGCAGAAAAACAGCCCCAAAGCATGATGTTGCCACCCCCATGCTTCACAGTTGGTATGATGTTCCATGGATGAAACTCCGCACTCACTTTCCTCCAAACACGACGAGTTGTGTTTTTACCAAATAGTTCTACTTTGGTTTTAAATGACCACATGACAATCTACCAATACTCTGATCCTCATATTCTCATGAGGGTCAGAGTATGAGGGTCATTCGTGAGAGTCATTCGTGAGGGTCAGAGTATGAGGGTCATTCGTGAGAGTCATTCGTGAGGGTCAGAGTATTAGGGTCATTCGTGAGGGTCAGAGTATAAGGGTCATTCGTGAGAGTCAGAGTATTAGGGTCATTCGTGAGGGTCAAAGTATTAGGGTCATTCGAAGGGTCAGAGTATTAGGGTCATTCGTGAGGGTCAGAGTATTAGGGTCATTCGTGAGGGTCAGAGTATTAGGGTCATTCGTGAGGGTCAGAGTATTAGGGTCATTCGTGAGGGTCAGAGCATGAGGGTCATTCTCATATGACATACTCTCCCAATACTCCGACCATATGACATTCTCCCTCTGGAACATCCAACTGCTCTCTAGCAAACTTGATACGTGCATGGATATGGACTGGCTTAAGCTGGTCCATATCCATGTCCATTAAGCTGGTCTTGCGTCGTAGTGTGTTGCTGATGGTAGCCTTTGTAACGTTGGTCCCAGCTTTCTGTATATGGTTCTGGGATGTGGTTTCTGTATGTGGTTCCCCTGTATGAGGTTTCTGTGTGTGGTTCCTATATGTGGTTTCTGTATGTGGTTCCCCTGTATGAGGTTTCTGTATGTGGTTCCCCTGTATGTGGTTTCTGTATGTGGTTTCTGTATGTGGTTCCCCTTGTGGTTCTGGGATTTTTCCTCACCGTTCTTGTGATCGTTTTGACCCCACGGGCTGAGACCTCGCGTGGAGACCCAGATCGTGGGAGATTAGTAGTGGTCTTGTAGACTTGTAGGTCTTCCATTTGCTGATTATTGCTCCCACAGCAGATTTCATCACGCCAAGCTGCTTGCCTCTTGCAGATTCAGACTTCCCAGCCTGGTACAGGTCTATAATTCGGTTTCTGGGGCCATACTTTCAAAACTCGCTAAGTGAACGTAAGTACTTGCGCTCTATTTTCTTGTCTATGATTGGTGGATTTTGCTTGAAAGGCCGTCAATGATTGGCTGATGAACTTACGATCTCTTAACTTTTTTTTGAAAGTATAGGCCCTGGTGTCCTCCGACAGCACTTTCGTCTTCATCATAATGGAGTTTCGAGTGTGACCGTTTGAGGTTGTGTGTCTTTTATACAGTTAACGACTTCAAACAGGTTCCATTAATACAGGTAATGAATGGGGGAAAGTGATGTCTCTTAAAAAAGAAGTTACAGGTCTGTGAGAGCCAGAAATCTTGATTGTTTGTAGGTGACCAAATACTTGTTTTCCACCATTATTTGTGAATACATTTTTTTAAAAGTCCGACAAAATTATTTTCTCAATTTTTTTTCCTTTTGTCTCGCATAGTTAAGGTCTACCTATGATGTCAATTACAGGCATTCTCATCATTATAAGTGGGAGAACTTGCACAATTACTAAATACTAATTTTCCCCACTGGAATTATTGTTGTTGTATTAGTACGTACTGTTCATAATTAATCACCACACTAAACCTGAAGAGGAATGACCTCACATGACCTCCAAGAAGGAATGACCTCGTATGACTCACTGCTGACTAGGAATGACCTCGTATGACTCACTGCTGACGAGGAATGACCTCGTATGACTCACTGCTGACTAGGAATGACCTCGTATGACTCACTGCTGACGAGGAATGACCTCGTATGACTCACTGCTGACGAGGAATGACCTCGTATGACTCACTGCTGACGAGGAATGACCTCGTATGACTCACTGCTGACGAGGAATGACCTCGTATGACTCACTGCTGACGAGGAATGACCTCGTATGACTCACTGCTGACGAGGAATGACCTCGTATGACTCACTGCTGACGAGGAATGACCTCGTATGACTCACTGCTGACGAGGAATGACCTCGTATGACTCACTGCTGACGAGGAATGACCTCGTATGACTCACTGCTGACGAGGAATGACCTCGTATGACTCACTGCTGACGAGGAATGACCTCGTATGACTCACTGCTGACGAGGAATGACCTCGTATGACTCACTGCTGACGAGGAATGACCTCGTATGACTCACTGCTGNTATACATTAGGATTAGGTAATAGACAGAGGTATAATACGATATACAGAGGTATATATAAGGTATATAGATATACAGAGGTATATATAATACGATATATATACAGATAATACGATAATAGATACAGATAATACGATATACAGAGGTATATATGAGGTATATAGATATACAGAGGTATATATAATACGATATATATATACAGATAATACGATAATAGATACATATAATACGATATACAGAGGTATAAGCTACGGCGTCGACCGTAAGGTCGGAGAACTCTACCGACGAGTTACATCGCGGAACGCTTATTTATATAAGCTACTGGGGGGCCTTACTTAAATAAGGTTGCTAGCCCTTATATAGCATTCGCTTCCGCCCACAATTAATCCTACCTACATAATAACTTAATGTAAGGAATCCTACAAACCTACATAATAACTTAATGTAAGGAATCCTACAAACCTACATAATAACTTAATGTAAGGAATCCTACAAACCTACATAATAACTTAATGTAAGGAATCCTACAAACCTACATAATAACTTAATGTAAGGAATCCTACAAACCTACATAATAACTTAATGTAAGGAATCCTACAAACCTACATAATAACTTAATGTAAGGAATCCTACAAACCTACATAATAACTTAATGTAAGGAATCCTACAAACCTACATAATAACTTAATGTAAGGAATCCTACAAACCTACATAATAACTTAATGTAAGGAATCCTACAAACCTACATAATAACTTAATGTAAGGAATCCTACAAACCTACATAATAACTTAATGTAAGGAATCCTACAAACCTACATAATAACTTAATGTAAGGAATCCTACAAACCTACATAATAACTTAATGTAAGGAATCCTACAAACCTACATAATAACTTAATGTAAGGAATCCTACAAACCTACATAATAACTTAATGTAAGGAATCCTACAAACCTACATAATAACTTAATGTAAGGAATCCTACAAACCTACATAATAACTTAATGTAAGGAATCCTACAAACCTACATAATAACTTAATGTAAGGAATCCTACAAACCTACATAATAACTTAATGTAAGGAATCCTACAAACCTACATAATAACTTAATGTAAGGAATCCTACAAACCTACATAATAACTTAATGTAAGGAATCCTACAAACCTACATAATAACTTAATGTAAGGAATCCTACAAACCTACATAATAACTTAATGTAAGGAATCCTACAAACCTACATAATAACTTAATGTAAGGAATCCTACAAACCTACATAATAACTTAATGTAAGGAATCCTACAAACCTACATAATAACTTAATGTAAGGAATCCTACAAACCTACATAATAACTTAATGTAAGGAATCCTACAAACCTACATAATAACTTAATGTAAGGAATCCTACAAACCTACATAATAACTTAATGTAAGGAATCCTACAAACCTACATAATAACTTAATGTAAGGAATCCTACAAACCTACATAATAACTTAATGTAAGGAATCCTACAAACCTACATAATAACTTAATGTAAGGAATCCTACAAACCTACATAATAACTTAATGTAAGGAATCCTACAAACCTACATAATAACTTAATGTAAGGAATCCTACAAACCTACATAATAACTTAATGTAAGGAATCCTACAAACCTACATAATAACTTNAAGGAGGGACAGGTGACAAGGAGGGACAGGTGACAAGGAGGGACAGGTGACAAGGAGGGACAGGTGACAAGGAGGGACAGGTGACAAGGAGGGACAGGTGACAATGTAAGGAATGCTATAACCTACATAATAACTTAATGTAAGGTTACATTATAATTTTATTATACAACAAAATTATTTAAATATATATAAGGCATACGTAGAGTGTACTTAAGGCCAACACAAAGGTGCTATCAGAAATAATTTTTCCTTATGTATAATAATTGATTTTTTTTCATTTGGTTGCATTATTATTATATTAAGTATACAATTGTTTAAATATATATAAGGCGTACGTAGAGTGTACAAGTAGGAGGCCACAGTGGCAGCGGAAGCGGAGTTTGGCATCACAGGGATGGCAGTTGCCGGTTATTGAATATCTATATTATTATATTGAATATCTATATTGAATATTATGAATATCTATATTATTAAATTATATCTATATTGAATATTGGTAAAGTGAATATTACGTCTCAAGTACATATGATCTAATCATACACTATAATTACAATGATTATAATGAGACGCATGATTGACAGCGGAATTTTATAAAAAAAGGGGTGCAAAATAATGGTAAAATAATGCAGCGGGAAGATAGGCAGTTATTACATGAAAAAAATTAAATTTCACTAATTCATTAATTAAACAATAGTTATAATTCAGTTTTTTATAAAAAAAACTTACCAGTTTATAACAGCGGTTGCCGCAGCATTTTGCGGCCTCGACATCTTTCTCGGCCAACTTCGTCCACTCCGAACAACTGTAAACACACATAAAAATAAGAGTCAAATAGTCACTATTTTATTTATTTACTCAGGTTATAATTTATATTTATTTATTTATTATTTTTTCCATATTTTATTCAATTTATATTATTATTTATTTACTCAGGTAAATAAATGGGTCAAATGGTCCACCTGTAAACACACATAAAAATAATGGTCACTATTTTATTTATTTACTCAGGTTATAATTTACATTTATCTATTTATTTTTTCTCATATTTTATTCAATTTATATTAATATTTATTTACTCAGGTAAATAAATGGGTCAAATGGTCCACCTGTAAACACACATAAAAATAATAGTCACTATTTTATTTATTTACTTAGGTTATACGGTAATTTATATTTATTTATTAATTATTTTTTCCATACTTTATTCAATTTATATTATTATTTATTTACTCAGGTAAATAAATGGGTCAAATGTTCCAGATGAAAACACACATAAAAATAATAGTCACTATTTTATTATTTATTTATTCAGGTTATAATTTACATTTATTTATCATTTTTTTCATATTTTATTCAATTTATATTATTATTTATTTACTCAGGTAAATAAATGGGTCAAATGGTCCAGATGAAAACACACATAAAAATAATAGTCACTATTTCATTCATTTATTCAGGTTATAATTTACATTTATTTATTTATTTTTCATATTTTATTCAATTTATATTATTATTTATTTACTCAGGTAAATAAATGGGTCAGATGGTCCAGATGAAAACACACATAAAAATAATAGTCACTATTTTATTTATTTACTTAGGTTATAATTTATATTTATTTATTTATTATTTTTTTCATATTTTATTCAATTTATATTAATATTTATTTACTCGGGTAAATAACTGTGTCATATGGTCCAGATGAAAGTAAAATAATACGAAACTAATCATAATAATGCTTGCAACAAGACGTTTTAATAATTAAGTTATGCTGGAAAAATAATTCTAAATACTCGATATTCGATTCTTATAACGCTTTACATGTGTAACTTTTCTGGTGAGGTGACAAGGAGGGACAGGTGACAAGGAGGGACAGGTGACAAGGAGGGACAGGTGACAAGGAGG
>NW_025939115.1:15010-15944 GCF_000764305.2 Hyalella azteca | reverse complement strand
TGACTGGTAGTGGGGGGTTGAACCCAGTGACCCTGACTGGTAGTGGGGGGTTGAACCCAGTGACCCTGACTGGTAGTGGGGGGTTGACCCCAGTGACCCTGACTGGTAGTGGGGGGTTGAACCCAGTGACCCTGACTGGTAGTGGGGGGTTGAACCCCTAACCTCACAATAATGAGGGTACCTTGGAGCAGCCCTCCTCACAGGGGGGGCAGTTGACCCCCGCCGTGGGGGGGCAGCGCGCCACCTTCTTCAGCAGCTCCGCCTCCGTGGGGCGCTTCTCGCTCCTGGGGGGCGGAGGGGGGGGGTTAAATGATGTGATGATTATTAATTAAATGATGATGTGATGATTATTTAAGTGATAATGAAGTGATGATCAAATAATTGATGAAGGCGTAATGATTATTTAAATGATTATGTGGTGATTAATTGAATGATGATGACATTATATGATGAGTAATTAAATGATGACGAGATGATTAATTGAATACGTGATGATTGATTGAATGATGATGTGATGATTATTTAAATGATTATGAGATGATTATTTCAACGATAATGATGTGATGATTAATTAAATGGTGATGACGTGATGATTAATTGAATACCTAATGATTGATTGAATGATGATGTGATGATTAATCAATATTGATGATGTGATTATTATTTCAATGATAATGAAGTGATGATCAAATAAATGATGAAGGCGTAATGATTATTTAAATGATGACGTGATGATTATATGGTGATGTGATGATTAATTGAATGATGACACGTGATGATACAGTTTAATAATAGTTCACATGATGATAAGTGAACAGTTCAGTTGCAGTTGGCATTATTTGCCACCTGCCACATGGCAACATTTCAGTTGCCACCTGCCACATGGCAACATTTCAGTTGCCACCTGCCACATGGCAACATTTCAGTTGCCACC
>NW_025939115.1:0-14875 GCF_000764305.2 Hyalella azteca | reverse complement strand
GGGGCCATACTTTCAAAACTCGCTAAGTGAACGTAACTACTTACGCTCTATTTTCTTGTCTATGATTGGTGGATTTTGCTTGAAAGGCCGTCAATGATTGGCTGATGAACTTACGATCTCTTAACTTTTTTTGAAAGTATAAGTCTAGAATATTACGTTTGGCGACGAGGTGGTTACAGAAAAAAAAGTATTTCAAAAGAAATATCTACCAACTCGTATTGTGCGACACTCTGGCAAGCCTCTGTCAACAATTCAACGCGGATGTTGAAACATTTTCTTCGAGTTTGTTGAAAGAATTACACTGTTAGAAAAATGACCGATAACGGTTATACCGGCGTTTCAGTGGCCGGTCGGCACGTGAAAAGAAACACCGTTTCGCCGTTTTTATTCCAATTTAACGCTAGAAATCCGTAAAACATCTGATAAAAACGGCGAAACCGTTCATTTTCACGGGGCGACCGGCCACTAGGATGCCGGTGGGACCGTTTTTTCACCGTTTTTTCTAACAGTGTACAGTGTAATGTGGTTAGCAACTGATGGTGACGGTATGAAGAAAGCTGCTTTCCTCATTAAAGTTTTGCCAGTAAAGGTAATAGCTGATTTACAGTGTTGAATTAAGCCCATTAAACTGTCATAACAGTGACAGTTTAACAGTGTCATCTACTCTGTTAAACTGACACTGTGTCATCTCTTGTGATGACACTGTATCATCTCTTGTGATGACACAGTGTCATCTACACAGATGACACTGTGTTATCTCTTGTGATGACACTGTTTTATCTCTTGTGATGACACTGTGAAATCTACACAGTGTCATCTACACTGTTTAACTGGCACTGTGTCATCTACACAGATGACACTGTGTGTAGTAGTTGTATCACTTTTGATGACACTGTGTTATCTACACAGTGTCATCTACACTGTTTAAACTCATTAACAGTGTCATCTAACAGTGTCATGTCATCTACAGTGACATTCTACCCAAATTAACTGTTCAATTTGAGGCAAAAAAGTCTGAAGTGGGAGCGCTAGTAAAGTTCTTAAACATTTTGTTATGTTATGTTATGTTATTAAGCAAAGTTTTACATACACAATCATAACCTACGATAAGATAATCAATAATCTGGCTACAAAAAACTGCTACCATCATGACTACTTAACTACAGGACTACGAAGGCAAGAATTTCAACGAAATTGTTGAAAAAGCGAAATTACTGAAGCAATTCGAAACTGACAGAGTGAGATGAAGCCAGAGAGATGTGATAAAAATTTGAGAACTTTTAAAGAATTTATTTGCAAATAATGGTTGAAAATAAATATTTGGTCAATAACAAAAGTTCATTTCAGTAGGTACTTTATTTTAATCAAGGTAAGCTCCTGCTACTAGAAGGAGCTGGACCTTGAACAAGCGAATAAACTAATATACCATCGGAATAGTATGAATAATATACCATATACAAGCGAATATACCATATACCTAATATATCATCAAAGGTGCCAAAGAATTACACGTGTATTTTATGCGGTATAATTTTTTGGCAAAGCATTTGGCTAAAAATTTATTCGCCATTAATATTAAAAGCGCTCAAAATGCATTAAAATTATATTTTAACATATAAATTTGAGATTTAAACTGACGTTCCGAGCAAGGAGACCTCGGTTAAATATGCAAGTCAGGTATTATTAATTTGATATTATTATTGGATTATAATTAATTAATTTTTTATTATCCATTTTGTCGGACTTTTAAAGAATTTATTTGCAAATAATGGTTGAAAATAACTATTTGGTCAATAACAAAAGTTCATTTCAGTACTTTATTTTAATCAAGGTAAGTCAGATATTATTAATTAGATATTATTATTAAACTATAATTAATAGATTAAAATTATTCAATTTATTATTTTTAGATTATAATTAAATTGATTTATTATTATTAGATTATAACTAATTAATTTAATGATATCGGATTATAAATAATTAATTTATTAATATCAGATTCTAATTAATTTATTATTATTATTAGATTAAAGTTAACTAATTAATTATTACTATATTAGAATTAATTAAATAATTATTAATAGATTGTACTTAATTAATTAGATATTATATGCTAAAGGAGAGGGAGAGGGAGGAGAGGGAGAAGGAGTGGGAGAAGGAGAGGGACGGGGAGAGGGAGAGGGAGAAGGGAGAAGGAGAGGGACAGGGAGAGGGAAAAGGAGAGGGAAAGGGAGAAGGAGAGGGAGGAGAGGGAGAAGGAGAGGGACAGGGAGAGGGAGAGGGAAAAGGAGAGGGAAAGGGAGAGGGAGAAGGAGAAGGAGAGGGAGGAGAAGAGGGAGAAGCAGAAGGAGAGGGAAAGGGAGAGGGAAAAGGAGAGGGACAGGGAGAGGGAGAGGGAAAGGGAGAGTGAGAAGGAGTGGGAGAAGGAGAAGGAGAGGGAGGGGAGGGCGGCACCTTGCAGGGGGGGCAGGGGAGGCGGCGCCTCTCTAGCCTGGGCGGGGCCACGGCCTCCCAGGGCCCCGCCCTCCTGCGGGTGTCAACAACGCGCACTGCCACGCTAGAGTGGCACTCTGCTGGACACGTGTGGTGGCAGTCTGGCAGCCTGCTGCCACACACCTCGTGGCATGGTGGGCACTCCCCTACGTGGCACCTGTCGCAAGTTGTGCCATTAAATAACTTTTGATGACAAAATTTGTTATTTAATTTAATATTTAAATTATTTTGTGTCCCAGAGCACGCAACAAATATTTTTTTAAGAGAGAGAAAATAAACAAAGAATGAAATTTTTTTGAGAGATAATAAAAAAACAATAAATGGAATAAATAAACAAATAAATGAAATAAATGAACAAATAAATGAAATGAATGAAAAAATGATACAAACAAATGAAAAATTTTTACGATAATTTTTGTACACAAGAAAAACATTAAACGCCGTCAAAAGAACGTTTAATGAGCGTAGATTCAACAAAAAACGGTAATTCAATGTTAATTCAACATGAGATGACATGAACGACGACGAAAAAACGTTTAATAAAATAAATTAAAAAAAGTTAAATTCAACGTTAATTCAACATGAGATGACATGAACGACGACGAAAAAACGTTTAATAAAATAGATTAAAAAAACGTTAATTCAACGTTACTTCAACGTGAGATGAGACGAACGATGACGAAACAACGTTTAATCAGCGTAGATTCAAGGAAAAAACGTTAAATTCAACGTTAATTCAACGTGAGATGACATGAACGATGACGAAACGTTTAATAAAATAGATTAAAAAACGTTAATTCAACGTTAATTCAACGTGAGATGACATGAACGATGACAAAACAACGTTTAATACAATAGATTAAAAAAAATTGCTGCTGCGCTCCCTGCCACATGCCACAGTCTTGCTGCTGCCACCACACGCGCATGCCACCTGCGCCACATATAATCAATATTAATTAATTAATTATTATCAACACATTACTCGCCCATTAACACATTATTTGATATTAATCAATATTAATAAATTAATTATTATCAATACATTGTCACTATTAATATATTATCACCCGTTAATGCATTACTTGATATTAATCAATATTAATTAATTATTATCAATACATTACTCACCATTAATACAGTATTTAATATTTATGAATATTAATAAATTAATTATTATCAATACATTACTCACCCATTAACACATTATTTGATATTTATTAATACTAATAAATCAATTATTATCAATACATTACTGACCATTAATACGTTATTTTATATTAATGAATATTAATAAATTAATTAATAATTATCAATAGATACATTACTCACCCATTAACACATTAATTAATATTAATACCAATAAAATATACGAGCAATTGGATTTTCTCCTAATTAAATTAATTAATTACCTTAATTAATTAGTCATTATTATTATTATTAATTAATTAGTTAATAACCTGGACGGTGACGTGGCAAGGGAAGCAAGGGCCAGTGTGGCATCGGCTGCCACATTTATGGTTGCCACACGCCAGCGTCTTGCCACATGGCAGCTCACATGGCGGGCAATCTCCCGTGCAGCACTGCAGTGATGGCAATCTCATTAGCGACTCATTAATGGCAATCTCATTAACAACTGATTAATGGCAATCTCATTAGCTACTGATTAATGGCAATCTCATTAGCAACTGATTACTCAAAACCACATTAGCGACGGATTAAAAACAATCTCATTTGCAACTGATTAAAAACAAACTCGGTGTTAATGAGATTGTTGATCAAAAACAATCAAAACGACTGATCTGATTAAAAACAAGCTAATTAGCGACTGATTAATCACAATCTCATTAGCTACCTACTTTCTTGTTACACCAGCTGTAGCTACTCACCTTGTTACACCTGTCTCTTATACACATCTAGATGTGTATAAGAGACAGGGTATATATAATACGATTAATAGTTCTTTATTATAAGTCTCGCAAGGTGACAACGTGCTTGTTAAACCCGCTAGCACGGTAACATCATAGTCTTTAACTCAAAAATGCAAGAAACAAATATTAAAAAAGAAATTACTGGTCTCACTTACAACGGCACAAAAGTTGGGCTATAAAGCGGTTCAGTTTATTTTGTACTTGACAGTACGGTAGTTGTGACCTGGTTATTGTAGAACCTGATTTTCTTGTTTACAAAGAGAGGCTCAGGCGCCACTAGCCAGGGTAGAGTTTATCGTTCTTATTTTAATTTCAAATGGTAGTTAAATTTCTTATCCTTAATTTCAAATGGTAGTTAAATTTCTTATCTTAATATCTCTATGAACAGTCATATTGATCTGACCCGAGCTGGTGTCAAATTAAACATTCGATTCTATCAAAATGGGATTGAAATTATCTATTAAAATATTATCACTGGTCTGGAGCCCATCTAATGACACAAAACATGGGATTTTATTTAATATCTTTTAAAATTATTCTTTGAACATCATATATGCTTCAAAATTGTTTAAACTAATTTATAGTGATTGCTGAGAAGAACCAAGGAAAATTTGTTGTAACTCCAAAAGTCAACGATCTTAGTTCGCTTCTGTGATTTACGAATACATTGATTTTGTTAGGCGCCTCTGATATGGATTCACATACCCTATGATGACTAATATATATTATTCATCATTACTGAAATTTTATCACAATTTCTGGTAATACAAAAATAAACATAAATTATCGCCGCAACTTAGAGATCTTAAATCACGCAAGACATTAGCTCAGATGTGGGCGCCANGGGTGTGATGTGACAAGGGTGTGATGTGACAAGGGTGTGATGTGACAAGGGTGTGATGTGACAAGGGTGTGATGTGACAAGGATGTGATGTGACAAGGATGTGATGTGACAAGGATGTGATGTGACAAGGATGTGATGTGACAAGAGCGTGATGTGACAAGAATGTGATGTGACAAGGACAATTCACCCACCGGGGGGCAGGCTCCGGTGTGGCAGCGCTCCACGCAGCGATGCATGCCACATGCCAGCGGCTTGCCACACGTGTCGCCACACGGCGGCACGGTCTCGTGGCAACTCAGCCCTGCCACCTGCCATGTATATAAATCCTCCTCAATTATCACGACTTATTATTTAAATAATAAATATTCTACAACATTACAGAGCTAATATATACATAATACTAATACAAAAACAGTTAATGTATGAGTAGAGGAGACAATTTCAAGAGGTTGCCATCCATACAATAATTGTTGTATGAATTATAAAACTGCCACAGTGGCAGTTGCGAGGCACTGACCTGGGGGGTCTTGCCACAGTGGCAGTTACGAGGCACTGACCTGAGGAGTCTTGCCACAGTGGCAGTCACGAGGCACTGACCTGAGGAGTCTTGCCACAGTGGCAGTCACAAGGCACTGACCTGAGGAGTCTTGCCACAGTGGCAGTGGCACGTGGCAGTGCCACAGTGGCAGTCACAAGGCACTGACCTGAGGAGTCTTGCCACAGGGGCAATGGCGCGTGGCAGCAGACAGTGGGCACTGTGTGGCACAGCCGCCCGCCACATGACACACCTCCTGGCACGTGTGATGGCCACACGGGAACGCACGCCCGCACACCTACAATAATTTCTCTTCTTATTAATTTCTAATTTTCTAATTTTTTTCTCTTAATTTTCTGAAATAATTTCTTTTCTTATTAATTTCTAATTTTCTAATTTTTTTCTCTTAATTTTTCTGAAATAATTTCTTCTTCTTATTAATTTCTAATTTTCTAATTTTTTCTCTTTATTTTCTGAAATAATTTCTCTTCTCATTATAAAATACACGTTGCCCATGATGAATAATTTTTAATTTGAAAATTTCGTAATATGAAATATGATTGCCAGACCAAAGAATTTATAAGACAGCATCATTATATTATATTTATATATATTTCTTTATAACTTCATATTCAATNAGTAGAGCAGGCAGCCTAAGTAGAGCAGGCAGCCTAAGTAGAGCAGGCAGCCTAAGTAGAGCAGGCAGCCTAAGTAGAGCAGGCAGCCTAAGTAGAGCAGGCAGCCTAAGTAGAGCAGGCAGCCTAAGTAGAGCAGGCAGCCTAAGTAGAGCAGGCAGCCTAAGTAGAGCAGGCAGCCTAAGTAGAGCAGGCAGCCTAAGTAGAGCAGGCAGCCTAAGTAGAGCAGGCAGCCTAAGTAGAGCAGGCAGCCTAAGTAGAGCAGGCAGCCTAAGTAGAGCAGGCAGCCTAAGTAGAGCAGGCAGCCTAAGTAGAGCAGGCAGCCTAAGTAGAGCAGGCAGCCTAAGTAGAGCAGGCAGCCTAAGTAGAGCAGGCAGCCTAAGTAGAGCAGGCAGCCTAAGTAGAGCAGGCAGCCTAAGTAGAGCAGGCAGCCTAAGTAGAGCAGGCAGCCTAAGTAGAGCAGGCAGCCTAAGTAGAGCAGGCAGCCTAAGTAGAGCAGGCAGCCTAAGTAGAGCAGGTAGAGCAAGCAGGACCTGGTGGCAGCTCCAGGCAGGGCTGCTGCAGGGGCGGAGGGTGGCACTGCGGTGGCAGTGGCAGCGCTGGGTGCTGGTGCGGGGGCACGGCTGGCACTCTCCTGCGTGGCACTCCTGCTGGCACCTGCACAGGTGATAACAAGTGGTGATAACAGGTGGTGATAACGGGTGGTGATGAGTTTCATGATAACAGAAGATGACTGATAACAAAAGATGAGTCATGACAGATAGTACCTGCAGTATCTTCGGCATTGAAGAATAGGCCTGGATGGTGAAGTCATGATAACAGATGGTGATAACAATGTCCACAGGTTTACCACACGCCCCACCTGTGTTGCTGGCAGGACAGCAGTTTACCACAGGGTTTACCACAGGTCCACAGCTTGCGGTAGCAGCGGTGTGGTGTCGGTCCACTTTTACCACACTCACACATTGTGGGCAACATCACAGGACAGGGAGCACACGGTCCTGTAAACACAAATAAATTAATCTATTTCAATTAACAATTAAATATTCATATATAAAAACAATTCTAAATAAATTCAGTTTAGCTTGGTCATAAATAGCTATAGGAATAATGATGACATATATATAAATACAATTATAAATAAATTCAATTTAGTTTAGTCATAGTCAAATATAGTATCATCTCGAGTAATGATTAAAAATTCATATATAAAAAACAATTTTAATAAATTCATAGTTTGGTAATTCAGTTTGGTAATAAATAACTATAGGAATAACAATGACATATACATACATACTATTATAAATAAATTCAATTCATTTTGGTCATAAATAACTATAGGAATAATGATGACATATATTTAAATACAATTATAAATAAATTCAGTTTAGTTTAGTCATAAATAACTATAGGAATAACAATGACATATATATAAATACAATTATAAATAAAATCAATTCAGTTTGGTCATAAATAACTATAGGAATAACGATAACATATATATAAATACAATTATAAAAAATTCAGAATAGTTTGGTCATAAATAACTATAGGAATAATGATGACAAATATATAAAAACAATTATAAATAAATTCAATTTAGTTTAGTAATAAATAATATATCAAACATCAGACTTGGTGATGAGAACCAAGTTTTACAAGCCACACCACAACGTACCAGGATGGCAGAGCATAAGGCAATTGTGGCCACACTGTGGCGTTAGAGGCTTGCCACAAGTCTCGCCACATGAATGTGGCAACACCCATGGGTCCAACGGAGGGTCGTAGGTCTTGCCACAGTAGCAGAGGTAATGTCTAAGTAGAGCAGGCAGCCTAAGTAGAGCAGGTAGAGCAAGCAGGACCTGGTGGCAGCTCCAGGCAGGGCTGCTGCAGGGGCGGAGGGTGGCACTGCGGTGGCAGTGGCAGCGCTGGGTGCTGGTGCGGGGGCACGGCTGGCACTCTCCTGCGTGGCACTCCTGCTGGCACCTGCACCAGTGATAACAGGTGGTGATAACAGTGTCGTGATAACAGGTGGTGATAACAGGTGGTGATAACAGGTGGTGATAACAGATGGTGATAACAGTGTCGTGATAACAGATGGTGATTAGAGTGTCGTGATAACAGATGGTGATAACAGTGTCGTGATAACAGATGGTGATAACAGTGTCGTGATAACAGATGGTGATAACAGTATCGTGATAACAGATGGTGATAACAGTGCCATGATAACAGATGGTGATAACAGTGTCGTGATAACAGATGGTGATAACAGTGTCGTGATAACAGATGGTGATTATGGTGTTGTGATAACAGATGGCGATGAGTTTCATGATAACAGAAGATGACTGATAACAAAAGATGAGTCATGACAGATAGTACCTGTAGTATCTTCGGCATTGAAGAATAGGCCTGGATGGTGAAGTCATGATAACAGATGGTGATAACAGTATCGTGATAACAGATGGTGATAACAATGTCCACATGTTTACCACACGCCCCACCTGTGTTGCTGGCAGGACAGCAGTTTACCACAGGGTTTACCACAGGTCCACAGCTTGCGGTAGCAGCGGTGTGGTGTCGGTCCACTTTTACCACACTCACACATTGTGGGCAACATCACAGGACAGGGAGCACACGGTCCTGTNTTGAATAGATTGAAATAATAGTAAATATTTGAATAGATTGAAATAATAGTAAATATTTGAATAGATTGAAATAATAGTAAATATTTGAATAGATTGAAATAATAGTAAATATTTGAATAGATTGAAATAATAGTAAATATTTGAATAGATTGAAATAATAGTAAATATTTGAATAGATTGAAATAATAGTAAATATTTGAATAGATTGAAATAATAGTAAATATTTGAATAGATTGAAATAATAGTAAATATTTGAATAGATTGAAATAATAGTAAATATTTGAATAGATTGAAATAATAGTAAATATTTGAATAGATTGAAATAATAGTAAATATTTGAATAGATTGAAATAATAGTAAATATTTGAATAGATTGAAATAATAGTAAAATATTTGAATAGATTGAAATAATGGTAAAATGTTTGAATAGATTGAAACATTAGTAAATATTTGAATAAATTGATATAATAGTAAAATATTTGAATATATTGAAATAATATTAAAATATTTGAATAGATTGAAATAATAGTAAAATATTGTAATAGATTGAAATAATGGTAAAATATTTGAATAGATTGAAATAATAGTAAATATTTGAATAGACTGAAATAATATTTGAATGTTATTCATATTGAATAGATATTTATTATTATTGTTCTTGAATAGATAATAATAGATAGATAATTAAATAATTGAATAGATAGATAATTATTTATATTGAATAGATAATAGTAAATATTTGAATAGACTGAAATAATATTGAAATATTTGAATAGACTGAAATAATAGTAAAATATTTGAATAGATTGGAATAATAGTAAATATTTGATTTTGCCTATGAGTTTTAGAGTTAATGAATTTGTAAGACTTGGTTCCGAGTCAAATATTTGAATAGATTGAAATAATATTGAAATATTTGAATAGATTGAAATAATAGTAAATATTTGAATAGACTGAAATAATATTAAAATATCTGAATATATCGCACCAAGACCAGTGAAGACCAGCGTGGTCTATACGTTGCTGGTGGTCAGGTTGTTGTTGTCGCTGCTGCTCGGCTCGCAGGAAAATGCTGTCGTCCGCCCACTTCTGGATGCAGTTGAGGTGCAGCACTGAATAGCACTTGCTGCAGCTCCAGGTCTGATTTTAAAAATAATTAATCAACAATTTGAATAGAACTATGATAATATCAACTATAATATCAACTATCAACTATATATAACAACTAAGGAAAAATAATGTCAAAGGTTCAGTATATAATAAGATTTTTTGTAAGCAAAGGGAGCAGGCCTAGCTTCATCAATGATACTGTGAGGCCAAATACAAATAAAAGATAAGCACTAATAATATTATATCATTATAAAATAATGTGGCCTATATCAGGGCAAAAAAAGGGCATCATTCACAAATTTTTTTATAACAAAATGACTCTGACAATCTGAGATTTTTCACTTTGAAAGCATCATGATGGTAAGAAATAATCAAATTATGAACCACTGAAACAGTAAACTAAGCAAATTTCTTTAAAAATGATGCAGAATTAACTCTTATTGATCAATTATATATGCCCGAACTCATTGAGAAATTCTCAAATCAAGGGCCATGCAATCAAAACTCACTTAACCCTCTATCGCCGTATGTCACTTCCAGGAACGTAACTTTCAACTTAAATTATACTAACTATTGAGTGTAGCAACCTGAGGACGTTTGTACGCAACAGAGAACATTTTAAAGTTACCGTACGTGGCGGCAAATTATACGTAAACTATTGAGTGTAGCAACCTGAGGACGTTTGTACGCAACAGAGAACATTTTAAAGTTGTCGTACGTGTAGCAACCTGAGGACGTTTGTACACAACAGAGAAGATTTTAAAGTTGTACGTGGCGGCAACCATCAGTGCAAGTCATTTTGCGCTCACTAGAATGTATTCTTTTTGGGAAGTAGGCGCGTGACAATATTGCTCCGGTTACTCATGTCGAGCCGTAGAGGGTTAAGTACACATAGCAGTCAATTTTTTGTCTGTGATTGGTGGATTTATCTTGAAAAGCCATCAGTGATAGCCTGAATATATTAACTTATTTGTGTTTATTCCTGTTTATTCCTGTTTATTCGTGTTTATACTAGCTTGAAATTATTTTTATCATTACAACCCTGGATTAAAAATATGGTGTACCTTATCAGCCCTCTTGACAGCATGGATGCATATGAGGCAGGTCAGAGCTCCAGAAGACAGAGCGTCTCGCAAGTGAGCCAGCGTTGCTGCTGTGTCCCCTTCAGAGGCAGCGGCCAGAACTCGAGCTACAATAAAATATATTTACTTGTAAAGGTTTAAGTGTTTGTCAAATTTAAGCACAAAATTCATAATTATTTTTAATGCTGAATGAAACATGTAACTTATTTTCAGAGGAGAGATCAACTTTGATTTTCAATAGCAGCATAATAATCAAGAGTATACCAGTGACAAAGCATGATATATATACATGTATATATAAACAAAAAAAAAAATTCATAAAAATTACACAAATAACATACAGAGAAGGCCATCTTGTTGCTCAGGAGGAACCTCGTCTTCATCGCTGTTGCCCTCATCTTCAAGTGGATGTTCTGAGAGATATTTATTAACTGATGCCTGTATTTGAGCACACGCCTCCTCATACTTGCGGGATCCTCTGCAATGGGGGCTTTTATTTAGTGTGACAACATGTGATAGTGATTCAGCACAAAATTTGTGATTAATAGAAATAATATTAAAAACATTTAATTTTTATAATTCATGACAGAATTCAACTAAGGATATGTATTTTGGAGGTTTACCTTAACAAAATTTCATCATAAAAATAAAGAAAATACATTTTATTTTGATGGATTTTATCAGTACACACATCTCTGAGGGCTTGTCTCTAAAACATGCTATAAATATTCTCTCTGAAAACTCATTTAAAATTAAAAGTAATCCTTTTTGAGACCATAATTATTTAAATATTTCAAATAGATTCCAAAGAACTTTTTAAAAATAATTTCAAAGTTCAAAAGAGATGGAAAATATTAATTGGTTTTGAACATAAGATTACTGACCTGCCACTCAATGCTTATTTAAAAAATGTATTTAAAAAACATTTGTATTTGTATTTCATTCAAAACTGAATTCTTATTTCAAATTTACCTCTGGTGTACAAATTACTATTTAAAAATTATGATAGAAGACATGAAACTTTAAACCAACCCTTGCACAGCTTTGTCTGCTGTACTCTGCACATCATCACTTGTGGCGGTATCATTTTTGATGTGCGAGGTCTGACCAGAGCTAGCACCTCTCTTCATTCCTGGAAGGTAATAATAACTTTAATCAGACTATAAAATATGCAACAAAATATTAAAATTCATACATGTATTATGTATCTATAAAAGCATACATGTTTTAAAGTCATGGTTCCAAGTTTTTAAAAATGGGCAGAAGCTACTACTTGTCAGTGCAACAAAAATGACCAAGCATGTGTAAAAATTTTTCCATCCATTATTCCATCAAGTTCAAGACCAATGTGGAAAATTTGGCAGAAACTGCCTGCAAATGAGACAAAAAAAGAGCCATACTTGTGGTTTATTTTCCCTGTTCCTATAGCCCTTGATTATTTTATTTAGAAATGAATTTAAAAAAAATTTCTCCACAATATATGAAAATCATCAGTAAAATGATAATTTTTAGTTATAATTTATGGAAAATTTTACACAATATTTCCAATACGTAGTTTTGCAATTTACACATATTATTTGGCAACCATACTGAAACATTGCACAGGAGCTACCCACAAATGAAACAAAAACAGGCTTGATTGCAGGCAATTTCACCCACTTTTTGTCTTTCTTTCAGCAAATATTAAGAGAAACAGTTCATTTTTGTCAGTAAATTTTTTAAATTGTCCATGAAAAGATACTTTTTGATGAAATTTTTGGGAAAACTCAACCTGATATTCCAGATTGGTTTGGCAAGAAACTTAGATGGTTTAGGTACTGAAGTTCAGGCAACAAATCCTCAATACTAATGGCATATTGGCAAACAAGAGACTTTAATTTTAACCATAATTACTCATTAAAGATAACAACAATCTAACATGAACATACATAAGGTATTAATTAAATTTAACAATAAATCAGGAAATAAAAAATGAACTGGTTTTTAATAAATTTCTCAATAGCCTCTATGAATTAATAATGAATTATTATCCTCTTTAATTCCATACTGTTAACATTTTGGGCTTAAAATCTAAGAAGCCTGGAATAATGGGCAGACTTATCCAAAATTGCAGGTAAAAACAAGTTTCACTGGAGATTTACAAAAGTTGCAGGGAAAAATATGCCAGATTTATGCTATTTTACTTAGAAACTCGAGAAAGGGCTTTAACCCATTAATGACGAGAATTATTTTCTGAATTTTTTTTCGGTTCCTTGTGAGAATATTATCATTTGTGATGGTAATAAGCAAAAAGTATGTTCATATATTTATTTTTCGTTGTATGTGAAAAATTATAGCTTGGTTCCATATGGAACCNACTTACAATCTTTAAATGTTAACTGAGCAGGGAGTAGTCGGCGCAGCTGAACCAAACGTTGCCAGAACACGTCCAAGATGTGTATAAAACCTACGCATCCACTAGTATATTGATTTGACCATACAATTTTATTATGAATCAATTTCTTTCCGCTGGTTCCAAATGGAACCGCTCGGCATTAATGGGTTAAGAATGGGTGAAATTAGAAAAATTCACATGCATTTTTGTCCAATTCATGGGTGGCTTCTGCCTAATTTTCCAGTTTGCAGACCTGATCTTTTTAATTGGCAAACTCAGCATTAGACTGCATAAAGTTGTTGAATATGTAGTAAAAGTAATCACAGTGGTATAACTTAACATCAAAAACCTCATTATAAGTGTCCTCAATAACTCACCTCTGCCTCTTCCTTTTCCGCGCTGAACTTCTCTACCATTCTTCTGCACGCCTTCTCCATGGCCACTGAAATTTGTATTCTCCCAGCCTCTATTATGTTGGCTACGTCCACTCATTTGGAAATTGCAGAAAGCAAAAAACTATGATAATAATGACAAATAATTATTGTTCATATAATAATATATACCGTACTATATACTGAAATAATACCAACTATATAATTAATACATATAATATAACATTATGTAACTATCAGTAAATCAAATACATTAGTTTCTGGGACATAATATCAGTGTGAAAATTCCATAAAAATTTCACATAAGGAAAAATAAGATAAAATTAAAAAATTCCAAACATAAATAGTATAATTAAGATCAGGATGATGAAGGATATGAGGACTTGAGAGCAAGTCTGCCAGAGTGGACAGTCACTGGTCTTCTTCTTCATGGGGTGTCCACGCTGAGTGGACTTGAAGCAACAGGTCAGCCTGATAGATGACCGTTGGGCCTGAGAACTTGTTGCTAGTGGAGTTATTAGCCTCTTGGTATGGGAAGCTAATCAATGATCTTTTATGGGCAGTCAGTTCTCATGTAGCTCAGCACAGGATTTGGGGAATTTGAAGACAAATATGGGCGAATGGCCTCAAATGTATGCTCATTTGAGGCAAAGCACAAAGGAATAATAAAGAATAGCTTGTGCAACATCCCTAGTCCCTACCTACTTCAAACAGCTAGAAGATCTGCCCACCCTGCCCACTAGGCAGGGTGGCCTAGTGGTTAAAGTTCAGAGTACCAAGATTGGCGCAGAGAGGCGTGGGTTCGATCCCAGCTCTGTGCGCCAGTTTCTGGTCAGA
>NW_025939114.1:0-2007 GCF_000764305.2 Hyalella azteca | reverse complement strand
GGTCACATTTTTAATTTTTTAACCTATTAGATATGCAAACTTTTTAAATCTTTCTATTGTGTTACGTAGCCTCAGTATTAGGCCTTTAATGCCCATGACACAATTTATCTATGTCAAATAGTTTTTGAGTTTTGGGGTTTTTTGTTAAAAAACCAAAAGTGGTCAAAGTTACCCTGGGAGTCAAAGTTACTCCAGCTTACGGTACATAATATAAATTACAGAATAAAACTGTACTAAAGATTTCGGTGCAATGTTGTCAACCTCAGCCTGTTACTAGTGTCAACATGTTAGTTGTTAGCAGAGGTGGGCAGCAAGCATGGAAACTTCTAACCTTCGAGCCGCGACTATACTTTCCAGCCATTTTCGGAACCACGAGATTTCTGCCAGACGAATTACCTCTTATATAATTGTTAACAAAAATGCATGATGGGGCAGTAAGATTCCAAATGTATAAAAAATTTGTAACAAACAGTAACGTTGGAGCCGCAAGATTCCAGAAACAAGTAGGAAAATTCTATTCCTGGTGGGCAGTAGCGCGCTACATGTAGCGGCCGCTACATTTTCGGTAGCGGTAGCGGTGCTACATTTAAGCAATTGTAACGGTAGCGGTCGCGCCCGCTACATTTAGAGCATGTAGCGGTAGCGGCCGCTACATTTCAAAGTAGCGCTGCGTAGCTCTGTATAAATGTTTGATGGTAAGCCAAAGTTTACACCACATCAATAATTGATTCGTCTCGTTAAAAATTCCGGGAAATTTTAAGGTGGTACCGTCCTATTTAAACCGGGATGTCTCGTCTTGTCTCGGTATCATCCCAGAATTCCTAGGGAGGGCTGAAATTTGTCCCGGTTTTTATTGCGAACTGGGACAGAGCCTGTTGTCTCGTCTCATCTCGGATTAAAAAAAATACCAAACGCATGAGTCTATTTTCCAGCCGCCGGACAGACTCCAAACATAGAAAAAACCTATCGGCTAGGTTTTTCCGGCCGCTGGACGGACTCCAAACATAGAAAAAACCTAGCCGATCAACGAAAACCTCGCAGGTCAGGTCCAGTTAGGAACAGGTTCCATTAAAAATTTCCGATGCCGACCGCCAAAAACGGATTTCAGATTCTTAATCCACCTACATCCCAAAAAAACATATAATTAAAAAATTTTTTGGATGCACTTAATTTTTTGGATGCACTTAATTTTTTGGATGCACTTAATCTAAAGTAATACCAGATATAGGACTCAAAAATGAACTTGAGGGAGAGTCTAAAAAACTCTCTGCTTTGCCACTATGCTTTACTTGTCTACTTATAGGACTCAAAAATGAACTTGAGGGAGAGTCTAAAAAACTCTCTGCTTTGCCACCATGTGAGTGAGTTGAGCCTGGAAACGTCATTATTTCATTTAAGCTTATTAATTATCTTTTAGACTTTTATTATTGTTAATGAAGTAAAGGTCAATCACTTCCAAGCTGCCAAGACAACACCGGCTGCTCAAGGACAGTCAGAAGAGATGGAGGACAAGTAATTAGTAGGAATGATGTCCGTAGATTAAAGCCTGTAAATAATGTAGGGAGTAACCGCATACATCAAAGTGAAAGTGCACAAAAAGTTTTAAAATGTTTTTACATGAACTCAGATTCTGTTTTGAACAAAAAAAGTGAACTGTTAACTGTGATCGCAAACGAGAGTATAGACATTATTTGTATTACAGAAACACTTCCTAAAAATCACGGGGGGAAAATTGTACCTGTTGAATTTCAGCTGCCAGGTTTTGATTGTTTTCATAACTTTAAATGAAGAGCAGTGCAGTAGAGGTGTAGCTCTGTGGGATGTGGGTTAGAACCTCTTATGGGGCCCAGCAAGTTAAGTTATCTGCAGAGCATCAATCAGCTAGAGAATCAGTGTGGTGTGAACTTACTCTAAAAGGCAAAGATAGCCTTCTCATAGGGGTCATTTACAGATCACCTAACAGCTCCTCTGATAACAATAAAGTACTAAATAGCCTTTTACCAAGCA
>NW_025939113.1:0-576 GCF_000764305.2 Hyalella azteca | reverse complement strand
ACTCATTAGTACGTATAAATTGTTGAGCCAAGTTGTAGGAGCTCATGGTGTTGTTCTTGTTGTAATTACCCATCCTGGACTAGTGGCGACTAGGGAGGGGGGGGTGATAGGTCAGTTTTTCCTGGCACTCTGTACCACTGGTATATCTACGACCATCACTGGCTCGCTGACCCGCCAGGACCATTTGATTGCATTACGCAACACCCTGAACAAGCCAGGTACTCATTTATCAACCAAAGTTGGGTGAATGGCTGAGTTGACCACGAGCTGAGCTTCTCTGAAGAACTTGTCCTCGGTGGGACTCGAACCCGGGCGCTGTGTGCGAGAGACAGAGTCTCTCACCACTGCACCACCACAGCTCTAGGAGCTCATAGTAGCCTGTAAATACTGAACTGAGCTCATGGTAGCCTGCCGAGGAGTTACTGAATAAACAATCTAGGGTTACATGCTTTCATCTCTAACATAAAACGTTTATTAGACTTTAGTCTCTCACATTCATGCATCAGTTTTAAATACAATGCGTGAAATTGGAGTGCATGTAGCGTTTCATTGCGCTCTAAAGTTCTCATTACATAG
>NW_025939112.1:0-803 GCF_000764305.2 Hyalella azteca | reverse complement strand
ACTTATCAGTGTTTATTCATCCTTTTCATTTGCGATCATTGGTCAAGTGTTCGGGGACAGAGAGTGTTTATTTATTTATTAATTAGTCCCCAACATAATGGTGCCGTGCCAGTCGGAATCTTAACTGGGTAAAGTAAAGTAACGCAAAATTAAAGTAACGTAAGAGTACAGTAACGTAAAGTTAAGTAACGTAAAGGAAATTAAGGTAAATTAACGTTCATAATATCGTGTTTTTTCGGAGCCTTGTCTCTTGTGGTGGATCCCCGAAAGCGCCTGACAGCTGACGACAGGACCTTTGCTATTGTTGAAGATGGCAAACGTTCACGAGCGAAAAGATGCAACGTATAGCCACGAAGAGATCTGTTTCATCATGGAGAGCATTGAACATTTCACGAAGTTTTTCACAAGACTGGAGATCAGAAAATTCTCATTACCTACTGAATGCCAAGAAACCATAAGCCAGTTCAAACACAGGTGCGCGCCGTATTTTAACGAAGAAATTTTCACCAATGAAAGCTTAGTTACCTGTAGACGCTGCATGAACAGAGATGATACCAAATCTCAGTACGCACCTTCGAGCGTCAACGAGTCTCGCAAGTTTGGCCGCCACAGTAATTTTCTTTTCCGTAACCAACGGTCGAGAATCAATCGCAAGGCTCTGGAACCTCGTCCAAGGAAGACCGGCAACCAGACAGTTCGAAACAGTCAAAGGTCTGATTCTGGTGAGAAATGTTGTGAATACTGTTGGCGTAGTGGTCATGTGAGTCAAGAATGTCGTGTCAGGTTGAACCAGTGTTTCATTT
>NW_025939111.1:0-7770 GCF_000764305.2 Hyalella azteca | reverse complement strand
AGCTACGAGGATTTCTGGGATTTGCTTTGGCGCGAGTCTAATCTTCAAGGGTTTGACATCAGGAAACGTGCATTCAAGTAGTGAACAATTGACATTAGTTCATTTTAAAAACCCCAAATTTAATCAATTCTGAAAACACATTACTACTTATTATTTACACATTCTTACGAATTTTACTCAACCCTAGCCGTCATAGGGCGACTTCGGGCTCAAAAATAAGTTAGATTATAAGTACTACTCTTCCGTAAACTTTTCGTAATGATCTTCAATCAATCCACAACTACTGATCACTAAGATTCAAGTAACGGCGTCAGAAAACGTTTGCATCAACCACTAAACTATTTTTGCTCAACTGTTCGTTTGCTACATTTTGTATCATGACTACGCAGATCCAGAGGTGGGCAGTAGCGCGCTACATGTAGCGGTAGCGGCAGCGGCGCTACATATTTAAGTAGCGATACGAGGTTTTGCCGCTACAGCGCTACCGCTACATTTATAGATAAAGCCTTTAGAGTTTACTTAATAGTATTAGATCTTATACAAAACCCAACATGATGCATACATGATATAAATTACAGAATAAAACTGTACGAAAGATTTCGGTGTAATGTTGTCAACCTCTGCCTGTTACTAGTGTCAACATGTTAGTTGTTACTTGTTAAGTTGTTACCAGTTACCACTTACAGGTTTTTTTTCATGTTTCAGTTTGCTTACAGTTATTTTTATGCATGTTTCACCTTCCCTATCATGGTTGTCTACTTTAATCTACCAATCTAAAAAATAATCCATATATGTGGATTATACAAATAAAAGACTGATTTTATTATACGTATATGTGGATAATTTTTTAGATTGGTAGATTAAAGTACACATCCATGTAGGGAAGAAAAAACATAAAAATAACTGTAACTTTTATTTACTGTATCTAACCCGTACTAGTTCGGTTAGGTTAATTGCAATAAAGTTGCTTTAATATGTTTTGAAATGTTTTATTATCATGAAATGCTTATGAGAAATTCCCAATAGTAGAACAATAAATATTTAGATATTTCCAATAATTTTGGCCATTGTAGCGGCGCAACATTTTACTGTAGCGGTAGCGGTAGCGCTCGCTACAATCTAGTGGGTGTAGCGGTAGCGGCCGCTACATTTAGAGCATGTAGCGGAGCGGTAGCGCCGCTACATTTCAAAGTAGCGCTGCCCTGCAGCTCTGCGCAGATCAGACTCATAATGAATCATTTTATGTATTGAAGCATCAATTGTAGTAATATATTGTTAATAATTTGTGCTTGATGCGCCAGATGTTGTTACATAAGTAAAAGAGTTGTCATTAAAGCATTCTTGCCGACATAAAACCTGTGAGGTGACCAAGTTCAACTTGGCATAGTTTTTTATATACGCATGGTGGACGATAACGCATGGTGGGCGATAACGCATGGTGGACGATAACGCATGGTGGGCGATAACGCATGGTGGACGATAACGCATGGTGGACGATAACGCATGGNCGAGAAAGTACCTGTCTCTTATACACATCTAGATGTGTATAAGAGACAGCATGAAAGTTGTTGTGGTTCCCACACCATAATTGACGTAGACTAGTAATAATTATTAAGAATTTAGGGTCTGAATAAATTGTATTATTCAAAGTGAACTGGCCAAATGGTTCTCCACCAAAAGCACTTCTTGAAGCCATATTTTCGATAGCGGAGTCAGTCAATCGTCTGCTCCCACCTGTGCCAGTGGCCCTGTTCATATGTGCTCTCCCGTTCAATTATACGTTTGCATTGTTATATGACTTTCATGATTCGCATGTGTTTACAGTTAAAGAACCTAAAGAAAAGGTGTCCTTATTTATCCTTCGTGTACTGCCTACTATAGATCACTTAGGCTTTGTGTAGTGGTGACCGCGCAGAAATTGCGGTAGTGCGGAAGCCACGACAATGTTCTACTTCAGCTCGGTTATATGGCGGGCTGACGTCTTAAGAATTCGAATGCCATGGAATGAGAATAGTTTAGTTGGTGATACAACTGCAGCCAGATGAACAGCTTTTAGGTGTAAGTAATTACGTGTAGCATGTACCATTGCGCTCTCTGTATATAAAAAATTTCTAGATATTTAGTACACTTGTTCAGTCCGGTCAATAATATTTTTCATTGTGCATCAAATAGCCTGGTGAGGGCCGGGACAACGGCGTCGTCAGGACGAGCTCCCCCCGATGTCTGGACAACACATTAATGGGCCGATATCGTGGCATACATAAAATGATTCATTATGTGTCATGCGTAGCCATGATACAGAATTGAGCTGATGGCCATGTTGTTGGGAAGAAGTTCAGCAAAAGTAGTTTAGTTTGGGGTTCAATCTTTTTTTATGTACTAACTTGAATTGTAGTGTTCAGTTGTTACGAATGGATGCAAATTTTCGTTGATATTAAAATTAGTTCAAATTTTTGAAGTGTAAATAAATCTGCCCCTGACGCTGTCTAAACGATAAGCTGGGGCTGAGTGCGGTATAAAATATCGCCTAAGTGTGACTTGTCTGTGTGCAGGTTTGGTCAGCAGTCCATTAATGTGATGGAATACGCACTTCAAATGTGGAATACGCAGTGATGCGCTGTCAAATTAATTCAATTTAATACATCAATAATAAATGTACTTGAGTACTTAGAATAATAAATGTACTTGAGACAATGTTTACAGGTGCCCTGCATCTGAAAATTAGTCTCACACAAAGTATCGCAAATTCATCGTATCTGTCATATAAATAACTTGTATTTCATATTGTGAACATTTTGCGTAGTTATTAGAGAGCATAATTAGTCAACACGTCGAAGGAAGCTTGAGGACAACCCACATAACTATCAAAAAGTAATGGTGAGCTTTTGTGTTCTATTCCAGAGCAGTTAAATGAAGGGCTGGGCAAATTGTCCCAGCATCTCCATACCTTGCTTATTAATAATCTTTTTGCTTGCCGGGACAACAACGGCGCTGTCAGGACGAGCTCCCCCCGCTGCCCCCGAGCTGAATATTATTCAGGGGAGTGGCTGACGCTGGACAGCAACTCTGGGTTATGTAATATTGAACCTAACAAACAGAGCAATACTATCAGTTCAAAGATATATCGATATCACAAGTGTTCTATGAAGGTAAACTGAAATGTTTCTTATTTGCTGGGATGGCGGTTGTCGGCAATTGCTACCTGAAAACATGAACTACTTACATTGCATAAATAAAGATATGGGCCTTAATTATTTATATAAATCTATTGTCAAAAATGGCCTTTACAGTTCTTAGCATCGATAACGCCCTAAAACTGCACCGAGTGAGGTCATGAGCTCTCTGTCGACAGTGGTTTTTAATCGACAACTGACAACAAGGGGCCTTCTAATAGGAACCTTAGCCGGAAATATTGAGTTAATACATATTGCCTCGCCGCAAATAAAGCTTTTCATAACCAGAATATACCTGCTCCTTCATTCATACTTGTAAGTTCTAACCATTGATTTCTCTTGATACTCGGAATTTGTTTAATTTTTTACATGTGGCATTGGAAGGGCGAGGAGACCGTGGGCGGTCGGTTGAGCTCCGGATACTTGACCTTTCGTTCTCGTAATTAGTCACTCTTTGCTTACGATTTTTCTCTTAAATGAACTCTATTAACCCTTCCTCTACGAAGCCTACGAACTCTTTAGCAAACTGCAAGCGTATTCATTTATCGCATCATATTTGAATGTTTTCCAGTTTTTGACAGTGAACATGATGCGGTGTTGTGAAGCAGGTGAAGAGTTGTTATTGCTTGAGGCTCAAACTCAGTTCCTTTCACTCGCAATTAAAATTTGTTCGCAACGGCGAGTGAGAACAAAATAAAGTCTTAAGGGAGCAGAGACTAGGGAATAGGTGTACCTTAACTGCGAGGCCCGTAGGATAGGTGTACCTTAACTGCGAGGCACGTAGGATAGGTTTACCTTAACTGGGAGGCCCGTAGGATAGGTGTACCTTAACTGCAAGGCCCGTAGTATAGGTGTACCTTAACTGCGAGGCCCGTAGGCAGAGGTGGGCAGTAGCGCACTACATGTAGCGGCCGCTACATTATCAGTAGCGGTAGCGGCGCTGCAATCTAGTGGGTGTAGCGGTGGCGGAGCGCCCGCTTCATTTAAAGCATGTAGTGGTAGTGGTAGCGGTAGCGGCCGCTACAGTTCAAAGTAGCGTTGCCCAGCTCTACCCGTAGGATAGGTGTACCTTAACTGCGACGCCCGTAGGATAATTTCATCATGGGAGAAATGTGGGAGTACATTTAAAATATAAAACCTTAAATATAAAATAAAGAAGACCTTAGTAGAGTTGTCGGTTCAGATTTAAAATGAGTGCAGATTTTGGCGCAACTGCCATTGACACAATGGCTCCCGAACTATTAGTGTTCAAATACCGCATGGAGGCACTGTAGAGCCGCCGTGTAACTTATTCATAATAAACACATGAGCAATACGCTAAGTGAGATCATCGTCCAACTTCAGTAAGACAAGAGGTAGGAGAGAGGAGAGTGACTCCGCTCTGTCCAACATGAATAATGAAATAAACGAATAATTATTATAAACGACGCTCTGCCCAACATGAATTAAAGAAATTATGCTTTAATGATGACTCTTCTACTTATGTAACAACATCTGACGTATCAGGCAGAAATTATTAACACTATATTACTACAATTGATGCTTCAATACATAAAATGATTCATTATGAGTCTGATCTGCGTAGCCATGATATAGAGTGTGGCTGACGGCCATGTTTTTTGCGGAACATTGAGCAAAAATAGTTAAGTTATGGATGCATTCGTTTTCTAAAGCAATAACTCGAATTGTAGTGATCAGTAGTTGTGATTTTAATATTTTTCATTTTTTCATGAATATTGAAGATGCTCCACTCTTTGTTGACTGTATTTTTGAGCCCGAAGTCGTCTTAAGACGGCCAGGGATAATGATGTATTAAATGCTGCTTATATTAGCTGACTTGCGCTTATGAAATGTGGAGGCATTCGCTCCTCAGAATGTTCGAAAACGCAGTGATGTGTTTACCGCATTGGTTATATATAGATTCTTATTAATCAAAAAATTTCAATATTGTTCCCTACTTGAGTGCACGTTTCCACATGTCTAACACTTAAAAATTGGACTTACGCCAATGCCTGAAATCCTCGTAGCTGTTTTGTGTTTCGTCAATAGCATAAATTCGACATTGCGAGCAATTTGTATAATTATTAGTGGACCACATTCTGGACGTCAAGGGGAGGTTATTGGGAACTCACGCAACCATCAACAAGTAATGGTGGGCTTATTTCTCTCTCCTTGGAGCGGTGATATGACTAGCTGGACAAATTGTCCCAGCATCTCAATAACTTGCTTATTAATAATCTTTTTATCGCGCACCAAATTGCTTCACGCGGGACGATGGCCGGGACAACAACGGCGCTGTCAGGACGAGCTCCCACCGCTGCCCCCGAGCTGAATATTATTCAGGGGAGTGGCTGACGCTGGGCAGCAACTCTGGGTTACATAATATTGAACGTCTAATCAACAGCCTGGACGTCGAGGGGAGGTTGAGGGCAACTTCATGTTATTGAGGCGAGATTAAAGTTTTCATTGCGCCTGACGCTGCGCCTGACCGTTGCTGGACACTTGCTCAGAGGCTGATCATATCATAACAAACTTCGGATTTATATTCACGAGATTCCACTTTCCAAAGGCAATTCCTTGGATAGAGAATTTTGTATTCTATAAACTAGATGAACAAGCCTAGCCTAGGTGCCTTCTGCCAAGCGCGTCAGTCGCTGAAATATTTTAGTACACAATCCCTCGTTTCGTTTTTTGTTATCCGGAACTTGAAGAAAGAAAATTTTGGTGGGGGACTATCAGGTTCTATAACCGAATACATCTGGAGCCATGGAAATTGAAGGTATATATTAGGTATATAATCGCATATATCACAATATTTGTATTGTGCAATCTCAAGATATTTACCCTTAAGTCTAAATTCTTATATTAAAATTCTGTGTATTTTAATCATTATTCACGCCCAACACAGCCTTGCTGCCATGCATATTTATCTTTAAGCGATCTTAATTTCTGCGAGCCTGCGATTGCAACTGCAACTGGAGCTAATTAAAAATTAACATTTAAACTAAATATATTGTATCCCGCATTCCCGGATGAGTATTGGATTAAGCAGCTTACACATTTCTCTTCATCAGGCTCATTATATATCTTTCTCGTCATCCAAGAACGCCATGAGTGACTAATGTAACGCCGTTACATTTTCCATGCCAGCACAGAGCATGAAGTCTTGTTAACTGTTAAATCTTGCATCATTAAATGGTTCATCAAAGATTAAAAATAACTTCGCTTGGGTGCAGCATTATAGTTTACATAAACAAAAACATATAAACTATTATAATATCAACATTTTCACGTGCCGAATCAACATTTTCCGGTAAAATTTGATTATTTTTATGATGTAAACTGATAGGTTTTGGACTTTTGATTGTGTTTAGATTACATTTTTTAAGTACTGGAGATTTTAGTTATCGTAGGATGTGAACTTGAATTTTCCAATTTAATGTGAAATGTATCAGTGTTTCATTACAACCCTCTCTTTGTACTATATACTTTTGCCGAAACCTATTCATACGAGAACCTATTCACGGGCCGAAAATGATCACTTCGGACCAATCTGACGAAATAAAAGCGATTGCCGATAAAATAAGAGTATAATAAAAATAGAAAACATCTCAAAACTAACTTAAGTTAGAAATTCCCTATTTAATCATGGTTTAATCACCATGATTAAATAGGCAGTTTCTAAGTTAAGTTAGTTTTTAGATGTTTTCTGTTTTTATTATAGGTACTCTTATTTTATCGGCAATAGCTTTTATTTCGTTAAATTGGTCCGAAGTGGTCAGTTTCGGTCAGCCACTGTCAGGGGTCTGTTTCTACGACCCCCTGATAGATTTGTAACTGAGAGTCAGGATACTTGTAGTTCCAAGTATGACTAAGGCAGGACAAGTGAAACGCACGGTTAACACTAGATCTATTATAATAATAAAATGACTCGGTGAGTACAGGAGAAAGGGGATTGACAGGCACAGCACAAGTACGTGCTGGAAGAGCGGCTAGCACGGTGACGGCTAGGCAGTTCCACTAATCCGCTACGACTGACGAGCGGTGCACAGATCGAGATATATATAGGCCTTAACAGGGATGACGTCACTGAGCGTGACTCTACCATGTGGGTACAGAACAGGCTATAAGATGGTGACGTATGATAACCTAGATGGTGATAGAAGATCACCGGACATCTCCCCCCCCTGGGTAGAGTTTTTGATCGTCTTCGATCAGTTCCAATTGTAGGCCGAAGTTAAAAAAATCACGAGGCTCCATTGGGCAAAAGCCATCACCAATCATTGTTTTTCAGTCTAAGTGCTGTACAGAAAAGACGCCTCGAAAGCGTGAGCGTTTGAATTTTGCGAAAGGCGACTATAATAAACTCCGTGAAGCAGTGAATGCAGTGAAAATTTCGAACTGTAATAAGGACATGAATGTGGCTGAGTCATGGTCATTTCTCAAGGACACGGTTATGTCTGCAGTTGATGCGTGTGTACCTAAAATTAAGCTTGGTGGAGCCAAAAAAAACACAGTGGATGAACATTACAGTTCTAGCTAAGCTGAAAACAAAGAAGGAAGCCTACTAGCGTTATTTACAGACTCGTAGCGATGC
>NW_025939110.1:0-1832 GCF_000764305.2 Hyalella azteca | reverse complement strand
ACTCACAAATCTATCAGTGACTCCAAAATTGAAACTTTTGTCTTTTCTCTTTACGCGTGGCTTCTTATTTCTAAAACTCACGCCTCTCGAATTCTTCTGATCTCTATCGATGACTCAATCGATAAATTTTCTGCATAAGAAATGATTTCGCCACGTAGAAAAAGAGTTCAAAGGCGTGTGGTAAGCCAGCCATGTAATGACACATCCGTCAAAAAGATGATACGATTGAAAATTGTAGCGCCGATTCCGTTGTAGCTATATACAAATTGTAATTGAAATAGTCCAAAACCGTAAACAGATTGGCACCATCGATCGCATAGGATGTATACATTTTCCTCAATTCAAATTCTTTCGTTAGATTGATTAGAAACCAAATATTTGTAGGTATTTAGTGGTAAAACTGACAATTATTTTTATTACATATTCGTTTATATACAGGGTCCTCCAAAAAAACCTCCCTGATTTCAATGGGCTTTTGCAAAAATCATACGACACATACAAAACAATTAATTTCATTTGTGAATAGCTTATTTGATGCCATTTTACATCATTTAGTACACTTTACTCGGTTTTGAAAATTATGTTCGATAAATGATGTCCCCCATTGTTAAGACATTCGCAAAGTCTTTCCCTGAAGTTGCCCATAGTTCTTTGTGTAACTCCCCTGTAACCGATTAGCAATTCTCGCTGCTAATCGACGATTTAGAAGAAATTGGATGGTGAAATTCTTGTTGCAAAGCAACCGCCACCTGCTTCGATTTGTAAAAAAATTAATTGTGCAGTTTTAGCAGGAGATCAGCCGGAAGCAGAACCAATTAAATAAATAACATAATTTTTTATAACGGCTGAAAAGGGGTCGTTTCCTGCGCTGAGTTCAACTCAAAGGATTTTGCAACCATTGCTTCATATTGGCCTTTAAATTGCACTGATTTCAAAAAATGATCAGGCAATGCTGGCAGTCTGTCGGCCGCTACCTGCTCCGATTAAAATGGAAGAAAAATACGGATCCGACCTTTAAACGCCGCAGATCTTATTCGGAAATTAAAACAGATGTGATTGAATTGTAGTGAATAGACGAAGTTGCCTTTATACCAGAAGCAATTATGAAGTATGCTCAGAACGCGGACCGGAGCTTACAAGGGACTTGAGTTTTAATATCTTTGGTTCTACACTATCGTGGGACTGCATTGGACAAGTCTTCAGAGGCCCCCAAGAAACATTGAGGGAAAATATATATATCTTTGGTAGTTGACGGGGAACTCCCTTCTCCTTCTGAAGTCGGCGTCCTCGGGGATGCTGTCCGATCCTTTTCTCAAGCGTTCTAAATGAGTAGCTGTTTACTTTAATAAACTTTCGTCTTAAGAACGTGATCTATATTCCTATATGGATAGCTGACAGAAGGAAGAACCACACAAAGTATGACGACAAGGTTGGCAGTCGCAGTAACGCCCAACAAAATTCAAACATTATTTTCCGCGCAGAGAAAATTCTTTTTTGAAAAAATCTTCCCCGAATGTCAAGTTCCTTAGCCGATCTACATATACAGGGTCCTCCAAAAAAACCTCCCTGATTTCAATAGGCTTTTGCAAAAATCATACGACACATACAAAACAATTATTTTTATTTGTGAATAGCTTATTTGATGCCATTTTACATCACTTAGTACACTTTACTTGGTTTTGAAAATTATGTTCGATAAATGATGTCCCCCATTGTTAAGACATTCGCGAAGTCTTCCCCTGAAGTTGCCCATAGTTCTTCGTGTAACTTCCCTTGGAATGGCTGCCACTTCCTGCCTAATGGCATGTTTTAGTTCTTGCAGATTTCTGGGA
>NW_025939109.1:0-1038 GCF_000764305.2 Hyalella azteca | reverse complement strand
CGCCATGCAGTTGGGGGAGGAGAAGGTCTTTATCAAAGCCATATTTCTGATAGCTGCTCTCCTCGATGAATATAAGCCAGCTGTTGGTGAGTGAACTAGTTTGTTCTGGAACGTCCACAGGGAAAATTTTGCTGTATAGCTTTAGGTGTAATATAACTTGAATATTCTTAAAAATTTAATAATATGCATTTAAAAAGTACTTTTTAGAGACAACACTTCTAAAAAAGGCTATGCAGTATCTCTGATGTTACACATTTACAATGAATTTTTTATCTTATTTTTAAATATTATAAAAATTATTTGTTTACAATTTTTTATATAAAAATGTCAAAAATTTATATAAAATGGCAAATATATTTATAAAAAGGGCAATACCGCAACAATATAAAAAATTTTATATAAAAAATTCAATTATAAAATTATTTATTCTGTCAATTGATTTATGCATTGTCTCCGATTTTACGCAAGTGTGTAAAATTTTAGATCGATTAGACAGGTAGAAGTGTGTTAAATATTGATTACAAGATTTGTAGCAGACAAACAAACAAACAACAAGAAGTGAAGTTAAAGAGAAGTGTTGTAAAAACAAAGAAAAGGCATGATGTTTTCATTTAAAATGCCCTAGAGACCAGTCCTATCATCAGCTCAATAAATTCAAGACTACACCTTGTTTTATCCGTAGAAAATCTCTAATCTAAACCCACTTTGAATTGTGGATTGATGAGTTTTCATGTTACTTTGTCCTTTTATTTGTCATTCTAGGTTATATTTTCTTTTCTGTAAATTAGTTGTTAAATTGAAATTATCTATATTCTTGAATGTTTTGAACTGATGATGGAACTTGTCTCCAAAGCCTTTTCAATTAAATTATGATGAATTCATGGAGTTTTCTTAGCTTTTAATTTCTTGGTTGATTTATGACTTTAGAAAAGAAATTATACGAATATTGTTTAAAGTATACATTGAAAATTGTATTTTTCTTGATGGGTATATTAAACTACCCATTTCATACTTCAACTTAAGTTCAACCTCCAATTG
>NW_025939108.1:0-4288 GCF_000764305.2 Hyalella azteca | reverse complement strand
TACAATGAAAGAGGAGGACTTCAGAGTACTGTTAGTAATGGATGAGTACACTCTGCATGCTTCAAATGTTTTAAAATTAAGTTTTATTCCAAGTGCCTCGAGTAGCCCCATTCGACGGGGCTACTTGGGACACTTTTTTTTTTGCATCTGGCACCTTACGAATAGCATATGGATTTTTTTTGAGAAGCCATGTGATAGCTCTTGCAAAGAGCTTTGAAATGAGCTAAAACTTGTTTATGAAACATTTCATGGTAAGAAGTTATGAATGAAAAAGTTTCCAAATTGTCCCAAGTAGCCCTGTTTGATGGTACATGATTGTTCTTGATATGAAAATTTGGTGAAAGTGAGAAATTTAGATCTTTATTTTAAGGGAAATTTTCTCCAATTTCATATGGCAACACCATCTGTTTACATTCCGTGTGTTTATATAGCAGCAGTTTATGAGTTAGTTAGTTTAGTGGCCACTTGTTTACTAGCGCTTCAGCCATTAGCTATCTCGCACCGAAAGTCATGTTGAACATCACCAAAGAGGTGGAAGGTCTCAATTATCAAAAGTTTCTCAAATCAAAAATTGCTCATCACCCACAAGAGGTGGAAGGTCTCAGATGTCCAGCCCGCTGAAGCTGGCTCGAAAGAAGCAGCGTTAGCATCTCAAAGAGACGAAGTGACAAGGAGGGACAGGTGAAAAGCAACAGAAACAAAGACACTCGAACAAGAGGTCGCTCACACGGGACGTTGGCCACCCGCACAAGATAGACAGAGAAGGGAAATGTAAGGAATCCTACCTACATAATAACTTAATGTAAGGAATCCTACCTACATAATAACTTAACCCCACAACTGACTGAGATCTGCAGTCAGACACCGCAAGCTCAGCGGTGGCGCTCAGGAACTAGGAGTGCAAAATCCCATAGGACTTCTGACGAGCACAGACACGTGTCAGAAGTCTCCCCTGACTCCCTGAGGCTGAGGGGTGGCAGTTTATGATTACAATATGGATCTGATAAGCGGAAGAGTAAGATCACTAAGATGTAGCCTGGAGATGTCTTATATTTTATTACAACAGTTCAAATCAACAACTTCTTGTTTGTTTGTCAGCTACAAATCTTATAATCAATATTAAACACACTTCTGTCTAATTGATCTGAAATTTTGCACACTTGCATAAAATTGGAGACAATGCTTGAGTCAATTGACAGAAAAAATAAAATAAGTTGAAAAATTTTTATATATTGAAAAAACTTTACTAAATAATTTTCTTATATAGGTATTTAAAAATAAAATAAGAAATTCATTCTACATGTGTAAGATTGGAAACACTGGTCTCTTTAGAAGTGTTGTCTTTAAAAATTAACTTTTAAACACATTTTTTTATAGTTGGTTTGACACTTTGACTCGCTGAGCTGCAGCCTGACTGCCTGTCGCCTGAGAGACTGAGCAGAGTCAAGAGCCGCTGTCACTGTGCATGCAACTAAAACTAATGATGATGGCAAACCCAGTGTCTTTGGGATGCAAAGCAGATCTTTAAATGCATCACTACTCAATCAGTTTCAATGCCACTGCCAGCAGCAAAGGCAGATCCACAGAGGCAAGCAGAGAAGGAGTGCTCTGGCCTTCATCTGAAGGTCAGAAGGCCCAATGCTCTTCCTCCTGCGCCACTTATGGGGCCGGCATAACATACTCAAAATTAGCTTAGAGTCCTATTGATTTACAGTGGGGGGAAATAAATATTCGTACACTTGAAAAATCGTATTTTAATGTATGTAAGTACACAAACTTAACAGGAAAAATGATTTAAATTATGTATAGAGACGCATAGTATTGCAAAATACTATCAAAAGAAATTAAATCTCAATGCAACAAAAAACAATGCAACATGTTCACTTTTCGGGTGAAAAAAGTATTCGTACAAAACAATAAATCCGCATTATTTTAATTTAATACTTGGTTGAATACCNTGCAGATATTTTCAATCACAGGCATTCGGTGTCACTAAAAAAAACAGTGAAATCTTCCAATTCTCTCACAAAATTTGCCAATTGTGTTTTTAAGTTCAGCTAATGTATAACTTGGGATTTTTAATCGTTATCAGCATATTGGATATATGAAAAGGACAAAAGTTTAGTCTCGACTGTTGTCTCGAAGGGAAAGCATTATGCAGAAATATTAGCGATTATGAAGCTTCCCAATTGTTGTTATCGATATCGCTTGGTTGCCTTATATAAGTATACATGTATACTCATGTGTTATACATGATTCCCGAAGGATTACTAGAATACGCATGAGACAAAAACCAACTACAGGGGCCACGGTTATCGACTAAAAAAAAACCTGCAGTACAGCTCATGTTCGCGACAACACTTCTTGCTCCGAGTCACCGATATGTGAAACAGCCTCCCCGAATACATCTATGACGTTCAGAGTATGAACGGACTAGAATCTAGTCATACGAAATCTAGAATCTTCAGCTAGTCACTAGATGAAGCCGAGCAGAAGTATCTATCAGCCATAAATTTCCTATTACCCACAGACCTGATAAAAGCCCAGTAGCTAATAAATAAAAGCACAATGTCATCAAAAGGCCAGTTTTTGTATCTCCTGTGAACAAGTCACAAAATGAACAATAATCGGCAACAGGCCAATTTTGGACTATTCCTCAACGCTGACACTAGCATATACTATACTATACTATACTATATACTATAAACTATATACTATATACTATATACTATATACTATATACTATATACTATATACTATATACTATATACTATATACTATATACTATATACTATATACTATAAACTATATACTATATACTATATACCATATACTATATACTATATACTATATACTATATACTATATACTATATACTATATACTATATACTATATACTATATACTATATACTATATACTATATACTATATACCATAAATAACCATATACTATATACTATAAACTATATACTATATACTATATACCATATACTATATACTATATACTATATCCTATATGCTATATACTGTATATACTATATACTATATAGGGCAACTTCGGGCAGCGCCCCCCCCCCATTTTTTTAAACTAAATTTTTGATGAAGTTTTAATTGATACGAGGTGGTTCTTTGTTCTGTTTAAAAGTACAACTAATGAGGAATGTATGATGTGAATTAGACGCCTATAGAGTTATTCAATTTTTAATGAAACACTATTTTGTAAAAAGTGTCAAAATGGGCCTATAGCCCACCCCTGGGGCAATGGGCCCATGGGCTTGGGGCAAGGCGCCCACCCTTGGTCCCTTTACCACAATTGCATATGTTTCGTTTAAAAATGATGAAACAACACTTTACAGTTAAAAATAAGAAAAATATAATAAAACTATGACATTCATTCATCTATTAACAACTCAAAAAACCATATCCATAACTTGAAAAATATATACTCTTGGCTTAAAAAATCTATCACTGACGTGAAGAAAAATATTTCATTGACATAACATTATATATCCTTGACTTGAAAAATATATCTGTGCGATAAAAAATTCGTCCTCGACGTGGAAAATGGTTCCTTGACTATAAAAAATATATTTAGTTGATCAGAAAAAAACTTCGTTCCAGTTTCGTCCATATTCCAGATATTAGGTGCAGAGAATTCGTACCTAATCGTGATTTCAGCCAACACCATAAAAACTCATCAACTTTTAGCTCATTGGTGTTGACTGAAATCAACTTTTGGTAAGGCAAGAGTCAATAACTCGAAAAGTGGTCATAAATACGCATAACTAGGAACTAAACCTGCTGCCTTGAGGCGGCAAATCAAAAAATCATGCAATATGAAGTGTAATTTGTAATTCAAAATGTTAGTCATAGTTTTGAAAAGGTCATTGAGACAAATCTAGTGATGTATAACACAAGACTTCACCATGGGCGCTTTGCCCCGTGACACGCGTGGGCCCGTTGTCCCACTAGGTACCATTTCAATTTATATCGTTTCAACATTTTATTTTAAAAGCTAATAGTCTAAAATAGAACTCAAAATTATCCCTATAAATATTACTTTTAAAATATAATTCACATTAATTTCATAAGCTTCATCTACAGTAATCGAAAACAGTTTATTTGGCAGCAAAAAATTTTTTATCTGGTCTAAAACAGTTATTCACAAGTAACTTAATAACGCAAACACTTAGCAAAACGTAAATCCGTACACTTCATCCCAGTGAAACTGTCGACCGGCGGTAGAGAACACGGACCAATATCTGCCATACTTAGCGAGAAACCCGCTA